>NC_054701.1:455033-484848 GCF_016097555.1 Gigantopelta aegis
GCTACACGTGTATAGATTAACCAAATTGTTATCCAGATGTGCTACAAGTGTATAGATTAACCAAATTGTTATCCAGATGTGCTACACGTGTATAGATTAACCAAATTGTTATCCAGATGTGCTACAAGTGTATAGATTAACCAAATTGTTATCCAGATGTGCTACAAGTGTATAGATTAACCAAATTGTTATCCAGATGTGCTACAAGTGTATAGATTAACCAAATTGTTATCCAGATGTGCTACAAGTGTATAGATTAACCAAATTGTTATCCAGATGTGCTACAAGTGTATAGATTAACCATATTGTTATCCAGATGTGCTACAAGTGTATAGATTAACCAAATTGTTATCCAGATGTGCTATAAGTGTATAGATTAACCAAACTTGCTGTCTAGGTTATTATGTGTTCAGTAGTTTTATCTTCCGTCCGTCTAGCAGCCAAATGAAATACAAAAGCTATAATGAAAGTATTTATATATTTTTAAAATATAACATAATAAACTCACAGGTAAATCACATGCTTGATGCGCGGTCGGTCTAGGATCGATCCCCGTCGGAGGACCCATTTGGCTATTTCTCGTTCCAGCCATTGCTCCACGACTGGTATATCAAAGGTCGTGGTATGTGCTATCCTATCTGTGGGATGGTGCATTTAAAAGATCCCTTACTACTGATGGAGAAATGTTGCGGTTTCCTATCTAATACTACATGTCAGAATGACATCCAATAGCCGATGATTAATAAATCAATGTGCTCTAGTGGTGTCGTTAAACAAAACAAACAAACAAACTCATAAACGTACACATGAAGTCTCCCAGAACCCATTTCTCTTGCTCATAGAACTCCAACATGGCCGCAGGCTGGCATATGAGGAGTACTAGCAGATCTGCGATGCTGAGATTCATGAGGCAGAAATTGGTGGACGTCTTCATCTCCTTGACCCTGGCCAGCACCACGATGACCAGGGTGTTTCCAAACACGCCCACGCTGAAGACGACGACGTTAGCAAGGGTGACCCACGTCGTCAGGTACGTCGGTGGGCTGGCAAACGTGGAGTTGTAGGAGCTGCCGTTGGCCGCGTCGTACCAGGGAGTAGTCGGGCTGGGGGTTAGATGCATTTCTAGTGGAGCTGTTGAAGACTCCATTCTAAAACTAGACTACAGTTGGATGTACACTTTGGCCTCAGCAATACCTGAAATAGAAAAATAAATTTTAAGACCACTACACCCTCTTCTCTCTCACTAATCATTAACAACTAACCCACTGTCCTGGAGAAACAGCCCAGATAGCTTAAGTGTGTGCCCAGAACAGCGTGATTAAACCTCATTTGGATATAAGCAAGCAAATAAGTTGAAATAAAATAGTCGTTTTAAAGCAGTTAAAGGTGATATGGAAATAGATTTTAACGAGAAGGAATCAACATACTAGAATAAGTCCCGCTCAATCTCGGTATTCTGTTAGTTGAATAGCTGTCGTCCACACCGATATAATGAGAAACACGAGCCAACAGGTTGGACATCGTGATGTTCACGGAATGACGTGTGAACTTCATTACTCCGTTATCTCCGAATTGTGATATAATGAGAAACACGAGCCAACAGGTTGGACATCGTGATGTCCACGGAATGACGTGTGAACTTCATTACTCCGTTATCTCCGAATTGTGATATAATGAGAAACACGAGCCAACAGGTTGGACATCGTGATGTCCACGGAATGACGTGTGAACTTCATTACTCCGTTATCTCCGAATTGTGATATAATGAGAAACACGAGGCAACAGGTTGTAAATCATGATGTCCACCGATATAACGAGAAACACGAGCCAACAATTTGGAAATCGTGATGTCCTCCGAACGACGTGATCGATGTTTCACACCCAAACCAACGTGCTGTTTCGTTGGCGATGAAATGACTTTGTCATTATTATTCATGTAATGCAATATCGCAAAAAGGTTTCATTTCCTCTATTCTCTTATTAATATATAGTTTTAAGTATTAGCTTGCACCATGCCCCGAAACCAGCATGCGATCATTTACACTGAAAAGTATTTTTCTCCTTATTCAACGTTTAAAGGGACATTCCTGAGTTTGTTGCATTGTAAGATGTTTCCGACTAATAAAATATGTCTACGATTAAACTTCAATATTAAATATATTTTCTTGTTTAGAATATCAGTATCTGTTTATTCAATTGTTTCTAGTGTTAATATTTGTAAGAAGCCCAAACTGGATTTTGTCTTCAAATAATTTCATACGTACGAAAAAATCATATTTTAGGAAATAAAATAAATTTAACCTAGTATAAATATTAAAATGATCAGAAACACATTTAATATACAGCCACTAATATTTTATGCAGATATATATATATATATATATATATATATATATATATATATATATATTATTATTATTATTATTATTTTTATTTATTTTTCCCCAGATCATTTTGGTAAAGTCAAGGTTATAAACCGTACGTACGGTATATAACCCGTACGTACGATTTATAACCCGTATGTACGATTTGGTTAATCCGTACGTACGATTTGGTTAAAGTGTACGTACGATTTAACAATCCGTACGTTCGTTTTAATAATCCGTACGTACGATGTAGTAATTCGTACGTACGATTTAGTAAACACATGTGATTTCAGAAATACGAGACAGTACTACACCATAATGGACACCATACATGCAATACAGTTTTATCAATCTCTTGGACTACCACACAGAGAAATTAGGGAATATTTAGCAACAGTCAACAGAATAGTTATTACTGAAAGAACACTTAAACGGATGCTGAAATCCGTTGGGCTTTTTAGACGTAAATATCATTCTGATATATTGGATGTTGCATTGTTCTTAGAACTGGAGATGGAACGATCTGGTCAGTTACATGGGTATAAATCATGCATCTTAAATGCATCCAGTCAGGGTACGTTATAAGTCAAGAAACGGTCAGGCTTCTCTTACAGATTGTTGATCCTAATGGTGTTTTCTTTCGACTGAAGAGAATAACCTACTGTAATCCAGGTCCTGATTTTCTTTGGCATATTGATTCTTATGATAAACTGAAACCGTATGGTATTTGCATTAATGGATGCATAGATGGATTTTCACGACACATCATATGGTTGGCAGCATATACGACTAACAGTGATCCTGCTGTTATTGGAAGCTACTTTATGACATCTGTCCACTCAAGAATGGGTTGTCCTAAAAATACGAGCTGACATGGACACAGAAAACGGTCATGTAAGAAGCATGCAGAATTTCCTACGCTATGACCATGAGGACGAATATGCGAGAAAGTCGTTTATATATGGATCTAGCAACCACAGTCAACGGATAGAGGCTTGGTGGTCTTTCCTACGGAGACACTTAGTGCAGTTTTGGATGAATCTGTTTCAAGCTATGGGAAAACGACACTTTTGCTGGTGACTTCCTGGACAGGAGCTTGATACAGTTTTGTTTCATGCAGATTATACAGGTTTGCTTTATGTTATTTTATAAAAGTGACTTCGTCTTCCAAGGTAGGCCTACCGTGTAAATGATGAACCGTGTAAAAGATGAACCGTGTAAATGATGATCAACAGTGAAGAAGTCGATTATATCATTGTAAAGTATTTTCCATCTTCTTAAACATTTAATATCAATCTTGAAATCTTACAGCATCGTTGTGATTATGTTAAAGAGCGATTATAGTATCGTGCCCCCCCCCCCCCCCCCCCCACCCCCCCCCCCACCCCCGCCACTAAATCTTCTGTAAAAATGAATATTTTGGTAGAGATGCTATAAAAAAGTGGGGCATGTTTTTTGTGGGATAAAAAGAAGTAATTGGAGTTTGAACAGTATGGAGGGGGCAAATCCCCCCAACGGCAACCCCCCTCCTAGCTCCGAAGTTTATGAATAGCCACGAACCCGAAAATAGTGTGAATAATAATAATAATGGGCCCTAAAAGCAACCCTGCCCCAATACACCAAAATTCAGGTTAAAAAAGAAGAAACAATTAAAGTTTGATTAGTGGGGGGCAAAGAAACAATTAAAGTTTGATTAGTGGGGGGCAAAGCCCACCAAACACCCTTCCAAGATCCAATGTTTAAGGATAGCCATGAACCCGAAAATAGTGTAAATAATAATAATGGTGATCAAACCCTAATTGATCAAACCCTGAAATACATCGGTGTAAATAATAAGAATGGTGATCAAACCCTGAAATACATCGGTGTAAATAATAAGAATGGTGATCAAACCCTGAAATACATCGGTGTAAATAATAAGAATGGTGATCAAACCCTGAAATAGAATGGTGATCAAACCCTGAAATACAATGGTGATCAAACCCTGAAATACATCGGTGTAAATAATAAGAATGGTGATCAAACCCTGAAATACATCGGTGTAAATAATAAGAATGGTGATCAAACCCTGAAATACATCGGTGTAAATAATAAGAATGGTGATCAAACCCTGAAATACATCGGTGTAAATAATAAGAATGGTGATCAAACCCTGAAATACATCGGTGTAAATAATAAAACCCTGAATGGTGTGATCAAACCCTGAAATACATCGGTGTAAATAATAAGAATGGTGATCAAACCCTGAAATACATCGGTGTAAATAATAAGAATGGTGATCAAACCCAGAAATACACCGGTGTAAATAATAAGAATGGTGATCAAACCCTGAAATACATCGGTGTAAATAATAAGAATGGTGATCAAACCCAGAAATACATCGGTGTAAATAATAAGAATGGTGATCAAACCCTGAAATAGAATGGTGATCAAACCCAGAAATACATCGGTGTAAATAATAAGAATGGTGATCAAACCCAGAAATACATCGGTGTAAATAATAAGAATGGTGATCAAACCCTGAAATAGAATGGTGATCAAACCCTGAAATACATCGGTGTAAATAATAAGAATGGTGATCAAACCCTGAAATACATCGGTGTAAATAATAAGAATGGTGATCAAACCCTGAAATACATCGGTGTAAATAATAAGAATGGTGATCAAACCCAGAAATACATCGGTGTAAATAATAAGAATGGTGATCAAACCCTAAAATAAATCTGTGTAAATAATAATAACAGTGTGGCCTAAAAACAATCCCCAAAACTCAGACTTGTAGTTAAAGACAAGATAAGCAAGTTAATTGACAAATAATTGATGGGGCCATGATTCCATAATCGTACCGAAAAGGAGATGTGAAAAAATGGAGAATTTAGAACCTTGTTACAAATATTTCCATGAGTGTTGTTTCAGACCAGTTCTAATACACAAATCCATGAGTGTTTAAGTTTCAGAAAGTAATCCAACAGTTAAACGTATCGTCGGCGAAATGACAAAACCTTGTAACTACACTTTTCAAAATTTTACAGGAGAGCAAAAAAACTGAATATTTTTCGAAAAATACGTTATTTTGTTATAGTCGTTGTTATGCGAACATATTACAGTTAATAGTGACAACTACTTAATAGTTGGTGTCAGGTCTACAAATGTAGTTACGACATTTTACACCTGAAATGTCATTGAAAATGTCAGTTACGACATTTTGATCTAGAATTTAACACAGGTTGAAGGAATGAGGCAAGATCTATACATGTAGATACGACGTTTTGTCATTTTGTTTCTTAGACAAGTTATAATACGACTATTTGTCAATTGACAGTCAACCACTTTCTAATAGGCCGATAGTTACGATCTTTTGACAAAAGCAGAATATGAACATTCTAACTCTGGAAATTCCAAAAAGTGATTTCTCGCCAAAAGTGTAGTTACGGTACCTATGCTCCTTGAAATAAAAAGCGTCAAGTCAATATTTCAGGACTGTCTTGTCATTTCGCCGACGGTATGCTCCTTGAAATAAACGTTCAAGTCAATATTTGTCAAACATCTCGGACTCGTCTTATCCCGATATATATCATATATATATATATAACACCACATAACATATATATATATATATATATATATGTGGGTGTTGCGTTTCTTCTTTTGATATATATTTCTATATTTACTTTATGTAGTTTAGAATATCAACATTGCTAAATGTGTTTGCAAAGTACACCAATAAATTGAGATAACATATTTTTTCATAGGATGAACTGGATGCTGTTGTTGATGTATGGAATACCCATCGGATACGCCGACGTCAATACCAAAGTACGCCAAGTGGACGGCTGATTACAATGTACCACCTGCCTCATCTGTGTGATGCACAACATCACCTATGTCGTGTACAACCACGCGCTGTATACAGTTGCAAAAACAAATGCACCCCGAAAGTCCATACCCTTGTGACAAAACTGTCTTGGAAATATGCAATATCCTGATGCATGAAAATCACCGAAGTCCTCCGACAGATGCCTTAGAAGGTGCCGAATTGTATAACTTCCTGCGAGAAAGTATTCATCACAGTCTATGATAATGCTTGAAAAAAGATGAACATACATGTAATTGTGCAAAACATGTTAACATCTTTGGGATGAAGTGAAATCCTACTCATAATCTACTAGAAGTTTTTGGTTAGTACATCAGACTTTAAGATGACCTGTTACAATATACACATACATGTGTAAGAGAAATATAAGTTGCCTTATATGAATGAAACATTACAAACTGTATTAACACAAAAGTGAAACTACAGCTGGTGGCAACTGTCATGTGTAATGTTGTGTAGTACAGTCTGTTTAAAGATTTTGCCTGTATTATATTGTCAATATAATTATTTGTCATCCAAAAGACATTTGATGTTTATTATGCCTGTTACCATGCCAGCGATTGGGCCAGGGCGGACATGTCTGAACCTTAATTGGATATAGGCACGTTAAACGAGTTATGTCTGTTATTTGTATATAGTAATGTGGCAAGCAGTGTTGTCAGTTCTTTACTCCACGAAATTTCAAATGTAATAAGTACAACTTCGAAGTGTATACTTTTTCAGGACTTTAGATCTCACTACACAGATGTCATCTGCCATTGAAACCCATGTTAAATTACCCAACTTCAAATGAAGATTGCAAATAGAACGAGTTCTCGTTGGCACTAACAACACACACCACTGTGAACATACATTATATAAGCATTTATTTTCACTCCAAAATTGAGAACCTTTTCCGTCTCTGTTTTTTTGCTATATGACCGCATCTGGCTGTAGTACCGAACAGGTGGTTCATTAACCGATTCACTCCGGATGTCTCTTGCGCTATACACCCATGTCGCAAAAGGTTAATGCAAAATATTACAAAATAGCATGGGCAAAATACAGCCAGAATACTTACCATTAAACATACATATTGTTTTAATTCTTCACCATTTCCTAGAAGTGAATATGTGAACCATAACTTGTGTCACAATTAGGAACTATAGTGGATCAATGAACTCTCACCCGGAAGTGATCTGTGTAGTGAAACCTTAGTAATCATGATCGTATTTTGGACTATAAAACAAAGATATGGTTGCTTATTGATATATATTTTTATTTTTTGAACTAAAAACATTGAGCATAATGCATTTCAACGAATCTTGCTAATTCAAACTCAAAGAGCATACATGCACTTATAATCCGTGCATTTTGAAAAAGCGTTTTTGTACATAATTTAGTTTGACTTGACGTAAGAAAAACAACAACAACCGTAAACACATTTTTTTTTAATAAACAAAATACACTAGTTGTGTGTTGTGATTGAAAAAAAAACACCCCTGTTAACAAATTAATAACAATATAGTATTTAAAAATAATCTGAAATTACAACTCATAGCGTTCATCAGTTATACGTCATAGCAAGGGGATAACTGATGGCAGTCGAAACGCCACGAGGTGTATTTTCAGATTATTTGTAAGTATTATATTGTTATTAATTTGTTAATCATTATTGTTTCAATCCAACACAAAAATAGTGTATTTTGTTATTAATTTGTTAACCATTATTGTTTCAATCCAACACAAAAATAGTGTATTTTGTTATTAATTTGTTGATCATTATTGTTTCAATCCAACACAAAAATAGTGTATTTTTCTTATTTCAAAAATGCTTTTACATTTTTTTCTTACATCAAGTCAAACTGGGTGACGTTTTTGTAATGCTGGGACGGATTATAAATGAGCATGGTATTTCAACAATCTCAAAAAAAAGTAATTTGGATATATACAACGAACTCTCAAGTTCCTTGGGTTAATCAGCCCAACAAAATATTGGTAATGTTACCAGCCAAGCTTAAATTAAAAGTAACTAAAATTCTACATTGAAAGTGGTGTAGAATCAAAAATCAAAAGTACATCGGTAATTTAACGTCAGTGGAATTCTGTAATCTGTATCTAACATGGTATGCAGAAAATAACACTAAATGTACGATCTATGTATTATCATTTATCATCATAAAAAGGTAACTGTTGTGAAATTCCACGCTGAACATGGTATAGGAGGCGTAATATGATGGATCAACCCAAATCGGTAACATTCAGCAGAAGTGAAAATATACATTCCATATGTTAAACTACGTAAGCAAACACAAATACCGTCACATACTTAACACAAGTTATAAGCACAGTTAAAATGACTCCATTTTCCTATGCAGTATGACACCCATATAAACAGCGATGGGCTAAAGTTCAATGCACATCAGTTAACATAAATGCGAGTGTTAAATCCTAGAAGCATCCGTCCATAATTAAACCAATGTACAATACTAGCTATCCATCATTTTTTAAATATTTGAAACAAAATTGAATGATATTTTGGTACATGAAAAGTATCTTAAATGATATAGCAATAATTAAATGAAAGCGTATCCTGTATCGAGCTTGCAACATATTCAAGTAACAAAACATATAAATGAGTTTTACTTTTAAAGTTACCAAAGGCATTTTGTAGTAATAATATCAAAGTTCAAATGAAGAAACATGTTCCAACATGTTATGTACGTGCAATCGTCAATTTTAGGCTATGCCCATTTCCATACAAGATGGGTTATTCAAAATGTTATTAAATTCGCATCTCAATTCAGGGTATGATTGGTACGTTGATGGCAGTTCAAGATAAGGTCCACACGTGTGAGCAACAGGGCGTCTTACTAAACCATCCAGTGTCGAAAAACTGATGTCTATCTTTTCAATGCATATTACATCTGTTCCCGTAAGAAACCGCAGAAGTTTTCGCAAAGCAGTGAGGTCTTGTTGGGACTTAATATACTGTTGAAAGAACTTCAAACTTTCGTTTTCAGCTTGTGTTGCTGGGTTTGCCCGAATCATCTTTAACACTTTTCGAACAGTCGGTGTTTTTTCTTCATACATTGTTTCCATGGCTTGCATATTTGGGATTTATTCCACAAGCTTAACTATTGATACTTCTGCTATTTTCTCCAAGGCGTATTTTGGCTTTTGAATCAATTCTTTGTGAACGATCTGGAGGAAAGTGCCTCGCATCATATTTTGACTTGGGATATGCTTACATCCCAATCTATCCAATACATCAATTAGCTCCTCGGTGTCATCATTTGAAAGAGACCCATCAATGGCTGATGTGACCAAATCTCGGTCTGGTTTGTTAAGGTATAGCAAACAGGATTCCATCAGTATTCCTGGTGAAATCGAGTGCTCACCAAAAACAACAGCATTTGTAAATGCTGGCGCTAATTGAAGTGGGAAAATATTATGATCCAAGAACCCCTTGAGTAGAATTCTTCCTACTTCTCTCCATTCATCAGCCTGCCAGTGTGCATTTAATGCTGGAACTCTAGCATCTTCTCCTTCGGCACTTCGCGAGAAAAATTCCACCCAGAAAGAATAATATGCATCTCTAGAAACACCTGATTGGTCAGCACCTTCTTCGTTCACAAACATAAATTGTATTTGTGTCTCTATAACGGCAGGATTTTTGAAATGAGAAATGAGATCCTCCATGATTTTCACACGGTGTACACGTAAAGATATTGGTGCTTTCACATCAACAGGAGGCGGGGTTGGTCCTCTTGGTGAAGGTGTCTCTGGTGATCCAATGCCTGAAAACATTTCAGCATCATCCACCAAGGTAGGAACCTCTGAAGCAATCAAGTCCTGGGGGCTTGAGGTAGTTTGCTCTTTTGGTAGTACAATTGGTTGCGAAGGTTCAAAGTCTAAAATACTATAAAAACGGCCAGCGGTGTTTTCGTTTTCCAGTGTTAGCACTGTTGATGACAGTTCATTACTGGATTTTATTTGCCACAATGTGGGATTTTGGTCATATGCTGCTTTTTAGATGGTGACACATCTAAATTACTTGTTACGACGTCCATATCTGCAAAAGATCTCCCTTGTATTCCTGAATCTGATTCCGTTTCAGGCGTCTTAAATATTGAGGAATGACCATCATTGGAACTCGTTTCTTCTTGAAAAGAATGTTTTGGAGTAGTACACAAGTAGAATCTCAAAATACCTATTTTGATAGTCTCATACAATGTTGAAATAGAAACATCATCTGGAAATTCTGTTTGAGCACAGTCAAGTAAATCGACATTCAATGAAGACCTTTCTTTGATTTCCCTTGGGGAAGAATAAATCTTTTGCCATGGCCAAAATATCTTCTTTTTTTCGATTCTCTTGAGATTTCAACTTTTCGGCTACACCCTCCATTCACACTCCTAACTTGCTTGCCATTATGTATCCATCCTAATTCAAGTTTCCTAGTAAGTTTCTTTGCATTCGTATTTCCTCTTAAATTTTGACTCCTTGTTCGATTTCCATTATTAAAATCAACTGATCTACTGTCTCCATGACCAAAGTTCATTCTCCTCCTTAAACGATTGAACAAAACATCTTTCTTTGATAGTGACTGTGTTTGGCAGAATTCTCTTAGATGAATTCGGTCACCAAACGCGGGTACGTACTCCTCCAACTCAGTGTCATTCATCAGCATAACAGCATTGATGTCAATCTGAAAAAGAGTGGCATAGTTATTTTTAAAGTTATTGCAAATAATGGTGACATGCATGTAAACACAAAACGCATTCTTTGCATTCAATACCACAGTTTGAAAGGGTGTTGGTAAATCCCGAACCGGAACAGATCTGAATAACAGGAGGATATTTTTCACTTTTCCGTGAGCTATCATTTCGTACGAGAATTAATATTTTCTCAAACAAAAAGAGTTTTGCAAGTCGTTCATTCCTGGTTAAATAATAATAAAAAAATTAAAATGCTTTTAATGATACAGATGTATAATATAGTACTTAATGATACAGATGTATAATATAGTACATATTCAATTATGTAATCATTTATACCATTACGTACCTGTTTGAAACATTGTTAATTGATTCCCCAATAGGTTAAAAATGTGTGTGTGTGTGTGTGTGTGTCTGTGTCTGTGTGCGTGTGTGTGTGTCTGTGTGTGTGTCTGTGTGTGTGTGTGTGTGTGTGTATGTGTGTGTGTGTGTGTGTGTGTGTGTCTGTGTGTCTGTGTGTGTGTGTTTGTGTGTGTGTGTTTGTGTTCGTTTAACAATGTAATGAGTATTTATACATATCATTGCCTTTTCTTTAAAATATAAATTATTAATTTTGCTCTCTTTTATCAGACTATAACCTCCATAAATGCTAATATTTTATAGTCATAATACAATAAATACAAAATATCATTATTACCATTTACTGGCGGTCGTTATATGATAAAAGAGTAATTGAGCCATTTGCAAATTTAGCTATTTGACATTTGACACACACCCCCCCCCCCCCCCCCCCCCCCAACGTTTTATTGACATCATTTCCTTCCACTTTGAATCAACATCCAAACGAACTTCACTCATACATGTAGTCCTGTAGCACAGGCTGAAAAAGGGCCTTATTTATTTTAGCAACCGGGCCCGGAAGGATACCATTTGTCACTATGGCTATACATGATCTATGAGCTGTGCAGTTCATGAAAATATAAGATGACTATTTCGAAAGTTGTGCGAACAAGCTGGCGGCCATTTCAAAATTGCAGCCAATATGTTATTAGAATTTTATATATCCTTAAATATATCCCTTCAGGAAGCGAATTTTAGTGTCAAATCTCTGGTTTTGAAGGTGAGTAAGTTCCTCAATATTTGTTTTGATATTATCAGGTATAAAGGATAACAAATATTCAAAATGTCCGACTAAAATGGCCGCTTTTTGCATTAAAAGCTATAATAAATTGTGTATTAGTAATCAAAGTTGATGTGCGGTCGGTCTGGGATCGATCCCCGTCAGTGGGCCAGTTGGACCATTTCTCGCTCCAGCCAGTGCACCACGACTGGTATATCAAAGGCTGTGGTATGTGTTACCCTGCCTGTGGAATGGTGCATATAAAAGATCCCTTGCTGCTAATCGAAAAGAGTTGCCCATGAAGTGGCGACAGCGAGTTTCCTCTCTCAATATCTGTGTGGTCCGATGCCATATAACCGTAAATAAAATGTGTTGAGTGCGTCGTTAAATAAAACATTTCCTTCTTCCTTGTAGTAATCAAAGAAAGACAGCTTTGATGTTGTAATTTAGTTTTTAATAATATATAAGTATGAAATTAATATTAGCGATATAAAGTTCATAAAAATATAAGATGACAATTTCTAAAGTTAGTCCAAACAAGATGGCGGCTATTTTCAAAATGGTCGCCAGTTTATCATTAGAGTTTTATATCTCTTGACAAATAGCCCTTAGGAAGACAATTTTAATGTCAAAACTCTGGTTTTGAAGGTGAGTATGTTTTGATAGAATCGGATAAAAAAGATCACAAATGTTCGAAAAGGTTGACTAAAATACCGTCTTTGTGAATAAAAATCTATAATAAACTGTCTATTAATAAACTTTAAAATGACAGTTTTGATGGTTTAACTCAGTGTTTGATCATTAATAAGTATAAAATTAATCTTTAAGGGACGTAGAGTTCATAAAAATATAAGATGGCCTTTTTTAAAGTTAGTCCAAACAAGATGGCAACTATTTTCAAAACTGTCGCCAGTTTATCATTGGAATGTTATATCTCCGGGAATATAACCTCTAGGAAGACGAGTTTAGTGTCAAACCTCTGGTGCTGGAGGTGAGTAAGTTCCTTATGATCGGTTTTGGAGGTGAGTAAGTTCCTTATGAACGGTTTTGGAGGTGAGTAAGTTCCTTATGAACGGTTTTGGAGGTGAGTAAGTTCCTTATGAACGGTTTTGGAGGTGAGTAAGTTCCTTATGATCGGTTTTGGAAAGTGAGGTTAGAGATCCTTATGAAAATGGGTTTTGGAGGTGAGTAAGTTCCTTATGATCGATTTTGGAGGTGAGTAAGTTCCTTATGAACGGTTTTGGAGGTGAGTAAGTTCCTTATGATCGGTTTTGGAGGTGAGTAAGTTCCTTATGAACGGTTTTGGAGGTGAGTAAGTTCCTTATGAACGGTTTTGGAGGTGAGTAAGTTCCTTATGAACGGTTTTGATAAAGAAAGGTTAGAATGATCACACATATTCAAAATGGCAGATTAAAATGGCGACTTTTTGCATTAAAATCAATAATAAATTGTGTATTAATAAACTTAGAACGATAATTTTGGTGTTGTACATGTCGTCTTATGATCTATATGGAAAGTTATGATGGAGCTGAATGGAATATTGAATCTATGTAAGGGTAGACTGTTTCAGTCATGTCAGTGTCTAGCAGTTACGTTTTAAAAACCCTTGACTTATCCAACTGTAAATAATGTCTGTTATGGAGCACATCTTATCATGCTATGCGGTAGACTGTTTCAGTCATGTCAATGTGTCTTGCATTTCATTACCTTTTTAAAAACACTTGACTTATCCAGCTGTAGATGATGGACTGAAAGTGCGGTTCTAGTCTTATCATGCTATGCGGTAGACTGTTTCAGTCATGTCAATGTGTCTTGCATTTCATTACCTTTTTAAAAACACTTGACTTATCCAGCTGTAGATGATGGACTGAAAGTGCGGTTCTAGTCTTATCATGCTATGCGGTAGACTGTTTCAGTCATGTCAATGTGCCTTGCATTTCATTACCTTTTTTAAAAAAAACACTTGACTTATCCAGCTGTAGATGATGGACTGAAAGTGCGGTTCTGCTGGTCTTATCATGCTATGCAGTAGACTGTTTCAGTCATGTCAATGTGTCTTGCATTTCATTACCTTTTTAGAAATACTTGACTTATCCAGCTGTAGATGATGGACTGAAAGTGCGGTTCTAGTCTTATCATGCTATGCGGTAGACTGTTTCAGTCATGTCAATGTGTCTTGCATTTCATTACGTTTTTTTAAAACTCTTGACTTATCCAGCTGTAGATGATGGACTGAAAGTGCGGTTCTAGTCTTATCATGCTATGCGGTAGACTGTTTCAGTCATGTCAATGTGTCTTGCATTTCATTACCTTTTTAAAAACACTTGACTTATCCAGCTGTAGATGATGGACTGAAAGTGCGGTTCTAGTCTTATCATGCTATGCGGTAGACTGTTTCAGTCATGTCAATGTGTCTTGCATTTCATTACGTTTTTAAAAACACTTGACTTATCCAGCTGTAGATGATGGACTGAAAGTGCGGTTCTGCTGGTCTTATCTGGGGTTTTCTACAGTGTCGATGCTTTGTAAGATCACCAACATTGAACGGATCAAGAATCAATATTCTCATTGGTGCCCTTGACATCCAAGAATATTTCTTGGGTAGAACAAATTTGCATTGCATAAATATGCTGGTCATGACATAAGGTAGTCCTCTTTCAATTTTATTTGACAGCTATAAAAATATGAAAATGACCAACCAACTGATACTTAGTAACTATCAAAACGTTACACAATTTTAACAATATATTTTATTGAAAAAAGAGGTCATTTTGAATATTTTTATTCTATATATCTAACTGTAAAACAAACTGTCAATGATGTTACCATAAACCAGGGGTTTGACACTAAAAGTCATCTTCCTAAGAGTAGGAATTCAGGGTATATAAATTTCAAGTAATCATTGGAAATTGTTTGGACCAGCTTTAGAAAATGTAATCTTATATTTTCATGAAATCTACATCCCTAAGATACATTTAAAACTTATTAATCATTTAAAAAAAAAACAAGTTACAAAATCAAACCTTTATTAATACACAATATATTATAGATTCTAATTCAACACATTTGTAAGAACGAATCTGACTGGATCTCTACTAAATATTTCAAGTGGTAAAATCACCGTTATATCGGTCGCAAATTTTCTGGCAGAAATACGTCATAGCTTAAGCAAAGAACAGGGTTGTTTTGTAATGACGTCATGAAGACACTTTCTGTAGAATTCATTTTACGTACATAAGTCGTTAAATACTGAGGCGTTTTTATGTCAGAAATGAACATGTTATTCTTTATTAGTCATTATCTAAACACGAGAGCTGATTAAATATGTCAAATTATACAACTATGTTAGAGCCGCTAACTGTTCGACCACCCATCGTCTGTTAATGGGATGCTTAAGGGGCCGTTCAAATATTACGTAACGCTTTTTTTTGTCAAAATTAGACACCCACCCTCCTCCTTGTAACGCCCCGTAACGCTAGACCATACACCCCCTAAAATATTACGTAACGCTCGGAGATACCCCCCCCCCCCCCCCCAACACACAGACAAAGCAACGTGGCAATGTTTATTTATACCCATATAATTACAAACTTTCCGAATTTATACGATTTACTGTATTCTGATTGGCTGACGTCACTAAAAAACCAAGTGTTATCCTTCCATAAACCTCATAAAAATACGTCATCACGGAAGACCAAGATCGAAATAACCGCACAACACCAACAGTCACTACACGGAAACAAAAGTTAATATCAAGGTCACTTTGCGATAGAAAAAAACAAGACAAATCTGCACATGAAATTGTTTCATTTTTTAAAAAGAAGTTATAATAAAGATATATACACTGTTTTTGTTGATTCAATACTTATTTTTATTTTTAGCGGACAATTTCCAATAGTATGTATACATGTATTCCTACGCTTATTTACAGAACATGGTTGACGGTAAGAACGAAAGAAATTATTTTTGAGTATTTTAAGGTACACTTCTTGTACTGTTTGTAATTATAAGAATTGTTTCTCATTTTTTAGGAATTTATCGATGTATAAAAGTCACAAATGTAGTATAAAATCGCTTCGCTACGCTACGCGATTTTATACCATTTGTCACTTTTATATACTTAACTCCAAAAGAAACGCGAACATTTTAAAATATTAAAAAACCCACATTTGAATAAACTATGTACAAATCGATTAAGTTGACCAATAGCCATCTTGTCAGCGTATCCAATTCCACATAACGCATGAAAAAAACGAGTACAGTGTGACGTCACGCACGTGCTGAAATTGACGACCAAAATCGATCTGGAATGCAAAACGGGTGGATCATGAAAGATGCGAATTGCACGTGAAACACTACCAGGCCTGGGTATAAAAGAAACGCCAGACAGCAATGTTCAACTCATTTTACGAGTAGCGATACAACGATGCCACGACTTAACGCTGATTCCAGACATAGAGCTTTGGGGAATTTGGAGGCCGGAATGGATGCCAGGCAGGTTGCACGTGCTTACGGTGTCCATGTCTCGACAATTTACCGTCTCATAGACCGATTTCTACAGAACAACAACGTCGTCGACCGTCCACGTAGCGGCCGTCCCAGAGTGACGTCACAGCGCCAGGACCGTTACATCGTCCGAACTCACATGCGTGATCGGTTCGTACCAGCCACCACAACAGCCCGGCAGACAGTGGGAACCCACAACCGCCCCGTTTCCTACACCACGGTACGACGTCGTCTGATCGCCATCCATCTGAATTGTCGTCGACCGTACATTGGACAACGTCTCACACAGCGACACCGCCTTGCACGACACAACTGGGCTGTTCTGCATCGACAGTGGCGTAACCGACAGTGGCAGAACATCGTCTTCTCCGACGAAAGCCGCTACTGCTTAGATAGGGCCGACGGTCGTATGAGGGTGTGGAGGCGTCGAGGTGAGCGCTTCACAGATGCGTATGTTATGGAGAGGGACCGTTGGGGAGGGCCTTCCGTCATGCTGTGGGGTGCCATATCCTGGGGACGTCGTGTACAACCTGTCATCTTCGACAACAACGGCCGAGGACGCGGCAGGGGCGTCACAGCACAGCGCTACATCGACGAAGTGCTCACGCCTGTGGTGGTGCCTTTTTTCGCGGGTCACCGTCAGATGGTTTACCAGCACGACAACGCCAGGCCACACACGGCACGGGCCACCCAGGCATTCCTGGCACAGCACAACATCATCACAATGGACTGGCCAGCTTTAAGCCCGGATCTGAACCCCATCGAGCACTTGTGGGACGAGGTTCAGCGCATAATGAACCAACGCCCTGCTCCCGTGGTGACACAGCAGCAGCTCCGCCAGGCCGTCGTGGACACCTACAACAACGTGCCCAGGGCCTTCATCAGGAACCTCTTCCTCTCCATGGGTAGGAGGTGTGCGGCGGTCATGGCCAGCAATGGCGGACACACCCGCTATTAGTGGACATGTTTGAGTGGCATGTGACGCCATTGAAGAAGCGCCATGGCCTTGACATTTCAAATGACAATGCGACCTCGATTTTTAACATGTCAATAACATGAAATCTCATCTTTACGAATTGTTTAAGTTTTTCATAGAAACGATTATTTTAAGAACTTTGGGACGTATTTCAATGAGTGCACTCAAAACCTCCAATCTACGTATTCGCGTTTCTTTTGGAGTTAAGTATACATCGATAAATTCCTAAAAAATGAGAAACAATTCTTATATGTACTACGATGACGTCATTAAAGTGACGTATTGCTGTACGATGAAAAAAACCCGCCATTTTAATTGATCACCATCATGGTTGACAAAGAAATATTTTGAGTTTACATTTACCTCTAAAAAACTACATTATATATTATTATCATGGCATGGCACGTTTAAGAGAAAACAAAATTGTGTTACGTAACGCTGTTCAATACACCCCACCCCTTGTAACGACACATAACGCTTGGACTTACACCCCCACCCCCTAAACGTTACGTAATATTTGAATGGCCCCTAATGACGTCACCAGCTGGTAACGTTTATATGCTTATTCTTACAAAAAATGATAATTTCCTATTTAAAATCAACCAGTCGCAAATTTACCGTTTTATTGGCTCCGCTAACGCGTCGCCAATAAAACTAAATTTGCGAGAATAAAACCACCGATATACGTCCGCAAATCGGAAAACACAGTAGGGTTATTCCTTAATTCTAATGCCAAAAGCTGCCATTGAGTCGGCTTTTTAAGAAATATTTGTGATCTTTCTGTATCGAAAACAATCTTAAAGAATGTATTCACATTAAAAAGCAAAGGTTACGGATTATATTTCGGAAGACATAATGGGTGCGCTCCTTTCACTCTCCTGGAGAGCCAGAGTACTCCGCACAGCAATGGAGTGAACGGGAACACTGTCCAGGACTTACTCCGCCTCTGCCAGACGACGACGTGGTGCAGCCGGAAGACAAAATGGTGGACAATGCAAGGTTTGTGTTTTAGGAAAGTACAAATTACTAATTAGCTAGCCAAATGCAGGTATAAAAATTACAAGGACTAGTTAAACAACATAACCACCAGTCAAAGAGGCGACATCGTTATTCTGATTTACTGTAGTGTGTAAGTTAAAGCGTTTATTTTATGTTTAATAATTGAAACGATCGAATGCTTGACCACAACAATAGAGGCAGCCATGTTGTTGAAGTAACTTCCTGTTCCAAAATCGTTCCTTTCGCTGTCCAGGACAGAACAGTTGGAACATGTCCAGGAGAGGTGAAAGGAGCGCACCCTGTAACTTCAATGATTAATTAGCGGCCATTTTGAAATTGCCGCCATATTGTTTGGGCTAACTTTAGAAAATGTCATCTTAGGTCTCACTACACAGATCACTTCCGGGTGAGAGTTGATTGATTACGGTCCACTATAGTTCCTAATTGTGACACGTTATGGTTCACATATTCACTTCTAGGAAATGGTGAAGAATTAAAACAATATGTGTGTTTAATGGTAAGCCTTCTGACTGTATTTTGCCCATGTTATTTTGTAATATTGTGCATCGACCTTTTGGGGCATGGGTATATAGCGCAAGTGACAGCCGGAGTGAATCGGTTAATGAACCACCTGTTCGGACCGGTACTACAGCCACATGCGGTCATATAGCAAAACACTGAGACGGAAATGTTCTCAATTTTGGAGTGAAAATAAATGCTTATATAATGTATGTTCGCAATGGTGTATGTTGTTAGTGCCAACGAGAACCCGTTCTATTGGCAACATTCGTTTGAAGTTGGGCAATTTAACCCTAATCACAAATATTATCCTTCCGGCCCCGGTATACTTGACTTTTGGTGGCCCCTGCTGATAGACGCTTGAATGCAGTTCTCAAAAGAATAGAAGAAAGAGGACTAAGGCTAAACAACGAACAGTGAAGTGACCTAAAACTCGCATTACCAGACCTGCTGCAGGACTTTAATGATGAATTAATATTGTTTTGTTTTGTTGGGTTTTTTTTTATTTATTCGTGACTCATTGTGGAATCGGAAATTTTAGATTAGTGAAAAGTGGTACATTTTCAAGTGTTTAATCATTTATTAATATTCTTATTTTCTTGTTTATAACGCATTTCGATGATCATGTAGTTACAAAGTACCAATTGACCTCTACGCTGGCAACGGCAATTCACGCAATATTGGTAGTACGTCTGATATCGCCATTTCTGCCATGGACATGAAAAGACAACAGGACGCGAGAAGAGGACCTTCGACCGTAATTGACGCCATATTTCAAAACGCTTGCTGTCGTAAACTGATCGAACTAAGATAATTAAGTGAATGAAAAATTGGATATAAATATGATTGTTATGAATTTCAGGTTAATAATAATCCATTTTCTTATGATAGTTTCGTGTCAATCTACAGACCCCGGCATTTTACCAGTGGCTGTTGAGTGGTAGCCTATGCGTGCTTGCCTCTAGCCTATCTGTGATCCACTAATTTTGAATAGTTTTCATCATTGCAATAATTGTGCTTTCACTAAATCAGGAAACATGAAAATGCTACTAATTATACATACCCGATCAACCTTGATCTTCTCGAGGTGTTCAGAAGACAGATCCCTATCACGCAGGCAGCGCACCACAGCGTCCATGATTTTCAGCTTGTCTTCGGTACAGAAGAGTTCCAACGTTATGTACGGTTTAACTAAATCGTACGTACGGTTCAGTTAAATCGTACGTACAGATTAACTAAACCGTACGTACGAATTAACTAAATCGTACGTACGGATTAAAATTCTTACGTACTGATTAACTAATTTGTACGTACGAATTATAAATCGTACGTGCGGATTATAAATTGTACGTACGGATTATAATTTGTACGTACAGTGTAGGCCCCGGATGTCGACTGAAACAAGCAGGTTATCTCCTTGGCTCAGTTCAAAGAAAGGACGTGGCAGCTAGCGATAAGTCGTGACGTAATCTCGCCTACAGATGGCGTGCTATAGTGTATGATGACGTAAACCCTAAGCTAGGCCCCGGATGTCGACTGAAACAAGCAGATTATCTCCTTGGCTCAGTTCAAAGAAGGGACGTGGCAGCTAGCGATAAGTCGTGACGTAATCTCGCCTACAGATAGCGTGCTATAGTGTATGATGACGTAAACCCTAAGCTAGGCCCCGGATGTCGACTGAAACAAACCGGTTATCTCCTTGGCTCAGTTCAAAGAAGGGACGTGGCAGGTAGCGATAAGTCGTGACGTAATTTCGCCTACAGATTGTGTGTTACAGTGTATGATGACGTAAACCCCAAGCTAGGCCCCGGATGTCGACTGAAACAAACAGGTTATCTCCTTGGCTCAGTTCAAAGAAGGGACGTGGCAGCTAGCGATAAGTCGTGACGTAATTTCGCCTACAGATGGTGTGTTACAGTGTATGATGACGTAAACCCCAAGCTAGGCCCCGGATGTCGACTGAAACAAGCAGGTTGCATAGTACCAAAGAAGAGAGTTCCGTGTCAGAGTTCGACGTGCACCGGTCAAATATTTACGGAGTAAAAGCAGCTGTGGGTGTGATTGGTAGTAATATGTGACATTGATTATTTGTGCAAATACTATTGTTCATTGACAATAAATAAATACACTTTTATTTGTCATACAGTTGTTATGTAGTATATACCAGAGGTTGAAACTAATGCGGGGTACCCCCAAAAATGGAAGTGCAATTTTCAGCAAAAATGACGGTTGCTATTAAAAACATTAATTAAATCTCTTAAATGATACGTGACCCCCATTTTCTTGCAGGTAGATTAGATGTGAGGTGCCAAATGTTCAGTTGTGGTAAAATTAACAGGCCTTTCTCCTATTAGTACTCGTGGCAAAATGAACAGGCCTTTCTGCTATTAGTACTCGTGGTAAAATGAACAGGCCTTTCTCCTATTAGTACTCGTGGTAAAATGAACATGCCTTTTCTGCTATTAATACTCGTGGTAAAATGAACATGCCTTTTCTGCTATTAGTACTCGTGGTAAAATGAACAGGCCTTTCTCCTATTAGTACTCGTGGTAAAATGAACAGGCCTTTCTCCTATTGGTACTCGTGGTAAAATGTACAGGCCTTTCTCCTATTAGTACTCGTGGTAAAATGAACAGGCCTTTCTCCTATTAGTACTCGTGGTAAAATGTACAGGCCTTTCTGCTATTAGTACTCGTGGTAAAATGAACAGGCCTTTCTCCTATTAGTACTCGTGGTAAAATGTACAGGCCTTTCTGCTATTAGTACTTGTGCCTAGTCCACGAAATACTAGCATGCATTTAGGGGGTTCTCGTTCCAACCAGAGCACCACAACTGGTCAAAAATCGTGGTATGTGCTTTCCTGTCTGTGGGAAAGTGTATATAAAAGATCCCTTCCTGCATTAGGAAAAATGTAACAGGCTTCCTCTGATCACGATTCAGAATAACCGATGATTAATTAATCAATGTGCTCCAAAACAAACTTTATTTAGGGTGGATAATATCACAGTGTTTCGTTGTTAACTACATGTATAACGATTTAACGCAAAAACTACAACAACAAACAAACATCCCCAAACACCACAACCCCCCAAACCCACCCAAAAACCCCCACCCCAAAACAAAACAACAAAACAACAACAAACAAACAAAACAAACAAACAAAACAAATTGTGTTAAACATTTATAGTTAATAACAAAACACAATGGTTATTATCCCTATTCTAATACTATACCCATTAGGACTATCAGTAACATTATATTATATGTTGTATTAAAGAACTCCTATAAAAATCTTTAAAATGGCCTATTCTCGTTTCTTATCATAGCAACATCCATTCTATGAATACGTGTGTCACAAAACAGATGTAGTAACAGAATGAATGAATGAATGTTTAACGACACCCCAGCACGAAAAATGATGTAGTAACAGATGCAGACTGCGATAAACTTAATCCTAACGAACCTGCCTGCGCCATGTTGAAACCACAGACTGGGAGAGCAGGCGACAACTCACATGTTCGAATTGACATCTGCGATAGATCAGTGACCGGACCGTACTTGAGATGGGTGGCTGTTCAGTGGCGCTAACGAAATGTTAAAAATTAAAATGACGAAATAAATAATTGCTATCATTTTCACTTCACGACAGAAATTTGTTTGCAAATTATTTGTATCTAAAATGGCAGACGCGAAATTAAGACCCTTAACGAAAACACCATACACCACGTTTGATGGCGTTAAATCCTGGTTGTCCATGACACTAATGGCCTACATAAATCGTCCGATTTAACACGAACATTAACCAGTGAAAGATTGGCTTTTATATGCTAGTTGTATTAGAGTAATTTATTACTACCAATCATTATTTGTCATGTATCATATATCGAGAGTTGGCTTTTGTAATACACAACTTCACTTAAAAAACGGTTGTCTTTGCTTGTATATCACTATGCAAGAAGACGGGATGTAGCCGAGTAGTAAAGCGCTGGCATGATGCGTGATCGGTCTAGGATCGATCACCGTCGGTGGGCCCATTGGAGTATTACTCGTCCTAGCCAGTTCTTTACAACTGGTGCGAAAAAGGCCGGGGTATGTACTACCATGCCCGTGGGATGGCGCATATAGGGATCCCTTGCTGCTAATTGAAAATAGAAATCGGCGGCAGCGAGTTTCATCTCTCATTATCTGTATGTCCGATGCCAAATAAGCGTAAATAAAAAGGAGTGGAGTGCGTGCTTAAAGACACTGTCCTGGTTGGTCTGCTACTGTCACAGTTTTCTGTCCCAAAGCATTTCAAATATCTAGTTACAGTCTCTCTCTCTCTCTCTCTCTCTCTCTCTCTCTCTCTCTCTCTCTCTCTCTCTCTCTCTCTCTCTCTCTCTCTCTCTCTCTCTCTCTCTCTCTCTCTACACCTGTGCAAAAGTTAAGCACCACCCAATTTTTTCACAGACACGTTCACGCCATCTCGTATTACGAGAATACCAATACTATTTAACATTTTAAAAATGAATATCTTTTTGCAATAAATAATATCGGAAAAAAGCAACATTATTAACCCTTGAACAAGTAACATGAAAATGAGCATTTGCCATACAGCTTTAAACTACTGATCCACAGCTGATACAAATGACCTGATGGTCACAAAAGTCATCTGTAAATGTCAACCAACATCTCAACATGGTTTTGAGTCTGTCACTGGTTAGTATCGGGTATATCCACCCTGTGCCTGGATGACGGACTGGACACGCCTTCTCATGCTGGACACGAATCGACGAATCCTCAAAAGCGGTATTCTCTGCCATTCCTCGTGAAGTGCCTGAGTCAATTCCATTAAATTCTGCAAAGGAGGATCCCTTTGTCTCACCATGTGCCCCAAAACATGCCATATGTGCTCTATCGGGTTCAGGTCAGGGCTCCTTGCAGGCCACGGTAGAGTTTCAATTGCATTCCGCTGCAGATAGTCGAGTACTGCTCTGGAACGATGAGGTCGGGCATTGTCATCCATAAAGACAGGGCGGCTTGCAAGTGCATGGTTGTCAAAATCAGGAACGACAACTCTGTCCAAGATGGTATCCTGGTATATCTGCCCATTGAGTGTTCCGGGTACAGTCACCATATCCAATTTACAGTCAAAGGAGATGCACCCCCAGACCATAACTGAACCTCCACCAAAGGGAACCTCTTCCAGAATGTTCCGCTGGTCGTAGGCCGTGCCTCTGGATCTCCATACTCGAGTTCGACCGTCCGTTGTGTGGAGCAGGAACCGACTTTCATCTGACCAATGTACTCTTCTCCAGGTCCTTAGATTCCAGTGGGCTCTTGCGGCGCACCACCTCAGACGCTCTTGTTTGTGATGTTGAGTGAGTAGAGGACGTCTGACTGGTCTCCGAGCTCTCAACCCAGCAGCATTCAACCTCCTCCTCACAGTGGACGTGGACACTCTGTTGTGTGTTCTCCATTGACGTCTTAGCACTCTGCTGTTGGTCAATGGGGATCGTCTTGCAAGTCGTACTACGACTCGGTCTTCACGTGCATCAGTCTTCCTCGGTCGTCCAGATCTTGCCTTATCTTTAACATCATGAGTTTGAATCAAACGACTGATGACAGTGTGGTTAATGTTCATTTGTCTGCCAATCTCTCTGCATGACATACCCGTGTTATGCATACCAATAATCTGCCATTTTGTGGCAGCAGCCAACCTTCGTCTTGCCATAGTGTTTACAAACAAAGAGAACCGTTCAAATCGCCTAAATTGTTATGTTATGGTATAAGCCTCAAACTGCATTTCCGTAGCATGTCACTCCCTGCGTCTGTTTGTGCATGGCACGGATTTCACCTGACATGTATGCTGGTATGCACGTGCTTTTCACACTTGTAATACAACCGGTTAGCATAAACAAAACGCATATGGCAGCCTGGTCATGTCAATATATTTTTATTTACTATTGATGTGGGTGGTGCTTAACTTTTACGCAGGTGTAATATATATATATATATATATATATATATATATATATATATATATATATATATATATATATATATAATGCTCCCATTGTGTGTGTGTGTGTGTGGGAGGGGGGGGGGGGGGGTCGAAGACTGATTTTTTCCGGAATTTGGGTAACGACGTTTATTTAAGGATTGTCTGTTGTTTCTTTTACGTTCATCGGGGTATGAACAAAAACAATGATCCGCAAACTGTGTGAATCGGCGAAGCCGTTCTCACATAAGTTTGTGGATGATTATTTTTTTGTTCATACCCAGATGAACGTAAAAGAAATAACAGACAATACTTATAATTAAATTTGAATCATACAGGCTAATAATAACACTAAAACGTCATACTTTATTTTGAATTATTTTTTATCCATAAACAATAACGCTCATTAAGACAACTTGCCCATATAAATTGACGTCATCACAAATTCCCGTTACTACGTCTGGACCAATCGGATGACGTTAAGTTGTAATGAATGTAACAGAAATTTAATTATTCATATTTGCGTAACAGCTATATGCTATATATAGGATTCCAAACGAATCACTACGCATTTCTTCATGGATTATAACTAATATTATGAGTAGAATGACGGATTATAACTAATACTGTGAGTAGAATGACGGATTATAACTAATACTGTGAGTAGACTGACGGATTATAACTAATACTGTGACTGGAATGACGGATTATAACTAATACTGTGAGTGGAATGACGGATTGTAACTAATACTGTGAGTAGAATGACGGATTATAACTAATACAGTATGACGGATTATAACTGATACTGTGAGTAGAATAACGGATTATAACTAATACTGTGAGTAGAATGACGGATTATAACTAATACTGTGAGTAGAATGACAGATTATAACTAATACTGTGAGTGGAATGACGGATTATAACTAATACAGTATGACGGATTATAACTGATACTGTGAGTAGAATAACGGATTATAACTAATACTGTGAGTAGAATGACGGATTATAACTAATACTGTGAGTAGAATGACGGATTATAACTAATACTGTGAGTAGAATGACGGATTATAACTAATACTGTGAAAGAAAGAAAGAAAAAGAAATGTTTTTTTATTTAACGACGCACTCAACACATTTTATTTACGGTTATATGGCGTCAGACATATGGTTAAGGACCACACAGATTTAAGAGGAAACCCGCTGTCGCCACTACATGGGCTACTCTTTCCGATTAGCAGCAAGGATCTTTTATTTGCGCTTCCCACAGGCAGGATAGCACAAACCATGGCCTTTGTTGAACCAGTTATGGATCACTGGTCGGTGCAAGTGGTTTACACCTACCCATTGAGCCTTGCGGAGTACTGACTCAGGGTTTGGAGTCGATATCTGGATTAAAAATCACATGCCTCGACTGGGATCCGAACCCAGTACCTACCAGCCTGTAGACCGATGAACTAATAGTGTGAGTAGAATGACGGATTTTAACTAATACTGTGAGTGGAATGGCGGATTGTAACTAATACTGTGAGTAGAATGGCGGATTATAACTAATACTGTGAGTGGAATGGCGGATTATAACTGATACTGTGAGTAGAATAACGGATTATAACTAATACTGTGAGTAGAATGACGGATTATAACTAATACTGTGAGTAGAATGACAGATTATAACTAATACTGTGAGTGGAATGACGGATTATAACTAATACAGTATGACGGATTATAACTGATACTGTGAGTAGAATAACGGATTATAACTAATACTGTGAGTAGAATGACGGATTATAACTAATACTGTGAGTAGAATGACGGATTATAACTAATACTGTGAGTAGAATGACGGATTATAACTAATACTGTGAGTAGAATGACAGATTATAACTAATACTGTGAGTAGAATGACGGATTATAACTAATACAGTATGACGGATTATAACTGATACTGTGAGTAGAATAACGGATTGTAACTAATATTGTGAGTAGAATGACGGATTATAACTAATACTGTGAGTAGAATGACGGATAATAACTAATAGTGTGAAAGAAAGAAAGAAAGAAATGTTTTATTTAACGACGCACTCAACACATTTTATTTACGGTTATATGGCGTCAGACATATGGTTAAGGACCACACAGATTTAAGAGGAAACCCGCTGTCGCCACTGCATGGGCTACTCTTTCCGATTAGCAGCAAGGATCTTTTATTTGCGCTTCCCACAGGCAGGATAGCACAAACCATGGCCTTTGTTGAACCAGTTATGGATCACTGGTCGGTGCAAGTGGTTTACACCTACCCATTGAGCCTTGCGGAGTACTGACTCAGGGTTTGGAGTCGGTATCTGGATTAAAAATCACATGCCTCGACTGGGATCCGAACCCAGTACCTACCAGCCTGTAGACCGATGAACTAATAGTGTGAGTAGAATGACGGATTTTAACTAATACTGTGAGTGGAATGGCGGATTGTAACTAATACTGTGAGTAGAATGGCGGATTATAACTAATACTGTGAGTGGAATGGCGGATTGTAACTAATACTGTGAGTGGAATGACGGATTATAACTAATACTGTGAGTAGAATGACGGATTATAACTAATACTGTGAGTAGAATGACAGATTAT
The DNA here is from genome assembly GCF_016097555.1 of Gigantopelta aegis. Lineage (NCBI taxonomy): Eukaryota > Metazoa > Mollusca > Gastropoda > Neomphalida > Peltospiridae > Gigantopelta > Gigantopelta aegis. The sequence goes on from NC_054701.1 coordinate 482,696, forward strand.
AACTAATACTGTGAGTGGAATGACGGATTATAACTAATACAGTATGACGGATTATAACTGATACTGTGAGTAGAATAACGGATTATAACTAATACTGTGAGTAGAATGACGGATTATAACTAATACTGTGAGTAGAATGACGGATTATAACTAATACGGATTATAACTAATACTGTGAGTAGAATGACAGATTATAACTAATACTGTGAGTAGAATGACGGATTATAACTAATACAGTATGACGGATTATAACTGATACTGTGAGTAGAATGACGGATTATAACTAATACAGTATGACGGATTATAACTGATACTGTGAGTAGAATAACGGATTGTAACTAATATTGTGAGTAGAATGACGGATTATAACTAATACTGTGAGTAGAATGACGGATTATAACTAATAGTGTGAAAGAAAGAAAGAAAGAAATGTTTTATTTAACGACGCACTCAACACATTTTATTTACGTTTATATGGCGTCAGACATATGGTTAAGGACCACACAGATTTAAGAGGAAACCCGCTGTCGCCACTACATGGGCTACTCTTTCCGATTAGCAGCAAGGATCTTTTATTTGCGCTTCCCACAGGCAGGATAGCACAAACCATGGCCTTTGTTGAACCAGTTATGGATCACTGGTCGGTGCAAGTGGTTTACACCTACCCATTGAGCCTTGCGGAGTACTGACTCAGGGTTTGGAGTCGGTATCTGGATTAAAAATCACATGCCTCGACTGGGATCCGAACCCAGTACCTACCAGCCTGTAGACCGATGAACTAATAGTGTGAGTAGAATGACGGATTTTAACTAATACTGTGAGTGGAATGGCGGATTGTAACTAATACTGTGAGTAGAATGGCGGATTATAACTAATACTGTGAGTGGAATGGCGGATTGTAACTAATACTGTGAGTGGAATGACGGATTATAACTAATACTGTGAGTGGAATGGCGGATTGTAACTAATACTGTGAGTGGAATGACGGATTGTAACTAATACTGTGAGTGGAATGACGGATTGTAACTAATACTGTGAGTGGAATGACGGATTGTAACTAATACTGTGAGTGGAATGACGGATTGTAACTAATACTGTGAGTGGAATGACGGATTGTAACTAATACTGTGAGTGGAATGACGGATTATAACTAATACTGTGAGTGGAATGTCGGATTGTAACTAATACTGTGAGTGGAATGGCGGATTGTAACTAATACTGTGAGTGGAATGACGGATTGTAACTAATACTGTGAGTGGAATGACGGATTATAACTAATACTGTGAGTGGAATGACGGATTATAACTAATACTGTGAGTGGAATGACGGATTATAACTAATACTGTGAGTGGAATGACGGATTGTAACTAATACTGTGAGTGGAATGACGGATTGTAACTAATACTGTGAGTGGAATGGCGGATTGTAACTAATACTGTGAGTGGAATGACGGATTGTAACTAATACTGTGAGTGGAATGACGGATTATAACTAATACTGTGAGTGAAATGACGGATTATAACTAATACAGTATGACGGATTATAACTGATACTGTGAGTAGAATAACGGATTATAACTAATACTGTGAGTAGAATGACGGATTATAACTAATACTGTGAGTAGAATGACGGATTATAACTAATACTGTGAGTAGAATGACGGATTATAACTAATACTGTGAAAGAAAGAAAGAAAGAAATGTTTTATTTAACGACGCACTCAACACATTTTATTTACGGTTATATGGCGTCAGACATATGGTTAAGGACCACACAGATTTAAGAGGAAACCCGCTGTCGCCACTACATGGGCTACTCTTTCCGATTAGCAGCAAGGATCTTTTATTTGCGCTTCCCACAGGCAGGATAGCACAAACCATGGCCTTTGTTGAACCAGTTATGGATCACTGGTCGGTGCAAGTGGTTTACACCTACCCATTGAGCCTTGCGGAGTACTGACTCAGGGTTTGGAGTCGGTATCTGGATTAAAAATCACATGCCTCGACTGGGATCCGAACCCAGTACCTACCAGCCTGTAGACCGATGAACTAATAGTGTGAGTAGAATGACGGATTTTAACTAATACTGTGAGTGGAATGGCGGATTGTAACTAATAATGTGAGTAGAATGGCGGATTATAACTAATACTGTGA
>NC_054701.1:485048-540048 GCF_016097555.1 Gigantopelta aegis
ATTTTCTATGACTAACCGGATTATTCAGGCAACCATATTTAGATATTTTAAAGAAAAAATACGTGAAATATACAAAAAGCAATAGACTTGTGATATAGATACCACGTAATAGTGGACCTTTTATACAATAAATTAATGGAAAATGCTAAAGCAGAGTAGACATACGCATTGATGAACACACGTCATCGCTAATGTAATAACACATAGGTCAGTGTCCAAAGAAATGTAGGAAAGTTCACGCCTAAAACTGACTTGCAAGCGTTGTTCTGTAGCTGTTGACGAAAACTAAACTTACTTGCAAGCGTTGTTCTGTAGCTGTTGACGAAAACTAAACGGTTCCCCGGACACGGTAATTGTTTGACACGTTCCCTTCATTCATATTCATGAAAATTAATATAAAGTAAACACAAATCGGATAAATCATTTCAACAGAACTAAACAAGCCGTCAAAATGCACACAGCTAAAAAAAAAACCACATCGAAAATGGCGTCCCTTATCAAAATTACGTCATTTACCAACTAAGGTAATTTGGCAATCACCTGATTCAAAGAATAGTGGATGAATGTTTTGCATTCTTAAGCGACCAGAGTATCATGAAGTTTACACAAATAATACTTCGGGCGTATGTAAAACTATATAAAAGAAATTAAGACATTTACTGTTAAATTATGCATATAAATTTAATTATAATATTTGACCGCAATTATATTTTGGTTCAACCGAAAAAAGGATGTACACACTTTTGTATCACATGTACGCGGAGTCATACAGCGTGCACATCGTTTCTTTTCGGTTCATACTTGCATAAACCGACCGGCCTCGGTGGCGTCGTGGCAGGCCATCGGTCTACAGGCTGGTAGGTACTGGGTTCGGATCCCAGTCGAGGCATGGGAATTTTAATCCAGATACCGACTCCAAACCCTGAGTGAGTGCTCCGCAAGGCTCAATGGGTAGGTGTAAACCACTTGCACCGACCAGTGATCCATAACTGGTTCAACAAAGGCCATGGTTTGTGCTATCCTGCCTGTGGGAAGCGCAAATAAAAGATCCCTTGCTGCCTATCGGAAGAGTAGCCCATGTAGTGGCGACAGCGGGTTTCCTCTCAAAATCTGTGTGTTATCCTGAACCATATGTCTGACGCCATATAACCGTAAATAAAATGTGTTGAGTGCGTCGTTAAATAAAACACTTCTTTCTTTGCATAAACCGAAAAATAATTGCAGTCAATTCTTAAATATTATTATTTGATGTCTATACTGTTTCAGGTAATACCATTAGAAACTTTCTATATTGGCGAAATCATTTGACAGTGAAACTACTCAAATTGATTAAAACTGCAGTTGTGTTGGAATTGTGGATAATCAGTAAAGAATATTATAGGATGGGACTGCAGCTTTAAGAATGTGATAATATCACACGTGAAGATGTTAAACTTTAGGAAGCGACATCTGACAAAATAATCACTTTAAGAATGTGATAATATCACACGTGAAGAAGTTAAACTTTAGGAAGTGACATCTGACAAAATAATCACTTTAAGAATGTGATAATATCACACGTCAAGATGTTAAACTTTAGGAAGCGACATCTGACAAAATAATCACTTTAAGAATGTGATAATATCACACGTCAAGATGTTAAACTTTAGGAAGTGACATCCGAAAAAATAATCACTTTAAGAAAAACGACAACTTCATTATGACAACCCACTGAGAAATAACAACAGGAATCATTAATGTGCTATACACTAATCTTTGGATATAGCTGCTGAGAAATAACAACAGGAATCATTAATGTGCTATACACTAATCTTTGGATATAGCTGCTGAGAAATAACAACAGGAATCATTAATGTGCTATACACTAATCTTTGGATATAGCTGCTGAGAAATAACAACAGGAATCATTAATGTGCTATACACTAATCTTTGGATATAGCTGCTGAGCAAAACACAAAAAACACCAACAAAAAAACAAAACAAAACAAACAAAAACACCACACGCAAATTAAATAGGAATCAAGGCATTTAAATAAAAAATACTCCACCGAGTTGAGTAATACTGCTGTGCATATGAACAAGTAAGCAGATTAAAGTGCATAAAAACACAACATTGAATACCAACTGATAAAGATCCATTTCTAAATAGGAAATAAACAAGAGAGAGAATGAAAACAAGCAAACCAGTTGACAAACGACAACAGTAATAATGAAACTAAACTCTATTTGAATTGCAGCTACTATATAAAGTTCAAGTTTGTTTTGTTTAATGACACTGCTAGAGCACATTGATTTGTAATCATGTATAGAACAATATCTTCATTTTAACATTTAACCTTAAATAATCGGCATGCAAGACTAACATAAATATCTTTACACAGATATATATATTTTGATGTAAACAAAACAAGTACTGTTACTATAGGTAGATGTTTTTAAGTTAAACTATATATTTAGCTGTTATTACAGCAAAATGTACACTTTATAATGCAATGTATATAAGCTTAATCAATTTACAGCAAATGAAATATTTAGTCAAACAGGCGCATGTGCAGGAAATTGTGTAGACTGGCTAGTGGTGTTTTTAGGGGAGGGGTCGGGTCATGTGTCCCCAGAAATACACTGAAAACCCCCCAAAACAAACATAATATAGCACGTGGGAAAGGAGACTGTTCTGATCGGAATATTACATATAGTCCGTCCCATCCTACAAAAATGTTGTTTTGTTGTTTTTGTAAATAATTTAAGTTTGGTTTGATGTAAAAATAAAAATAAAAGTTTTTTGGAAATAACTAAAATATACTATTTTTGTGTGTAATTTAGAAAACAAGCGGCTCAGAAATAAATAACCTGTAAATTCCATAGTATGAAAAAATGCGTTCCCCGTGGGACGCACTATAAACATGTTTTTATTATCTATTACAACGGTGTTACTGTCACACACACAATTCATTAAATCTGCAGGTGTGTTTGTATGTTTAAATGAAATTATGATAATTAATGTGAGGCGAGATTGCAGCTTTAAAACAAAAAATGTCCATGCAAAAAAACCCCAAAACAATCAGGGTGTGTGACAGCTCGCTAGATTCATCTCCTATATTTAACACATGGTCAATTATAACAAACACAATTTCATCAACTTATGTTTTTACCTGTATCATTCTTTATTTTTAAAGCATAGGTGGGGAAATTTATGATGCCAGGGATAAATCTCAGCCTGACGATTCACAAACAACTGTGGCCATCGACTATTCCCAGTAACCGGAACGCGTCGGAAGTGGTTAGTGGTTAGGGGACGTAACTCTGCCTATTTTTTTTCGCGAATTTTTAATCATCGGCTATTGGCTGTCAAACATTTGGTAATTTTGACTTAGTCTTAGAGAGGAAATCCACTACATTTGTCCTTAGAAGCAAGGTATATTTTATATGAAACATCCCACAGACAGGATAGTACATACCACAGCCTTTGATATGGCAGTCATGGTGGGCCCACCGACGGGGATCGATCTTAGATCAATCGCGCATCAAGCGATCACTTTATGACTGGTCCAGGCCACACACCCTCCTCAGAGAGACTGAGACGGAGACAGGAGAGGAAACAAAATCGGAATTATAGTTTTATATTTTCATGGATATTGATATTTTAGGGTTGTCATATATTGTATTTTATTTTCTAGACAGCCCAACTAGAACTGACATCATACACAGATTCATTTTATAGACAGCCCAACTAGAACTGACATCATACACAGATTCATTTTCTAGACAGCCCAGCTAGAACTGACATCATACACAGATTCATTTTCTAGACAGCCCAACTAGAACTGACAACATACACAGATTCATTTTTTAGACAGCCCAACTAGAACTGACATCATACACAGATTCATTTTCTAGACAGCCCAACTAGAACTGACATCATATACAGATTCATTTTCTTTCGACCTCTTCTGAAAATATATAAATCACGTTCATCTTCGACATTACCTCAAAATCCATCCCCAATACGATTTTGTCCCCAGTTCATTTTTTTTTTTTAAATTTTGTATTTTATACGTAAAGCAACGGTAATTGTGTTTTGACATAATAAGCAATAAGTTCCGCTCGTGTCAGATCGATGTAAGGAAGTGAACCGTGTTACATTAATTGCATACATTCCAAGTCGGCCACGAACCATTATCTCTGTGAGAATCTTACATCCGATGAAATCAATACTCGATAACATTGAAGTCAGTATACAAGCCACACAAACTTCTAATGTGTGAAATCAGCAGTATGGGCCTGTAAAGAACTAACCGTGTGGGCCAGTAAAGAAGTAACCGTGTGGGCCAGTAAAGAAGTGCCCGTGTGGGCCAGTAAAGAAGTAACCGTGTGGGCCTGTAAAGAAGTGCCCGTGTGGGCCAGTAAAGAAGTGCCAGTGTGGGGCAGTAAAGAAGTGCCCGTGTGGGCCTGTAAAGAAGTGCCAGTGTGGGGCAGTAAAGAAGTGCCAGTGTGGGCCTGTAAAGAAGTGCCCGTGTGGGCCAGTAAAGAAGTGCCAGTGTGGGGCAGTAAAGAAGTGCCAGTGTGGGCCAGTAAAGAAGTGCCCGTGTGGGCCTGTAAAGAAGTGCCCGTGTGGGGCAGTAAAGAAGTGCCAGTGTGGGCCTGTAAAGAAGTAACCGTGTGGGCCTGTAAAGATGTAACCGTGTGGGCCAGTAAAGAAGTGCCCGTGTGGGCCAGTAAAGAAGTAACCGTGTGGGCCAGTAAAGAAGTGCCTGTGTGGGCCAGTAAAGAAGTGCCCGTGTGGGCCAGTAAAGAAGTAACCGTGTGGGCCTGTAAAGAAGTAACCGTGTGGGTCAGTAAAGAAGTGCTCGTGTGGGCCAGTAAAGAAGTGCCAGTGTGGGCCAGTAAAGAAGTGCCCGTGTGGGCCTGTAAAGAAGTAACCCTGTGGGCCTGTAAAGAAGTGCCCGTGTGGGCCAGTAAAGAAGTGCCCGTGTGGGCCTGCAAAGAAGTGCCCGTGTGGGCCAGTAAAGAAGTAACTGTGTGGGCCTGTAAAGAAGTGCCCGTGTGGGCCTGTAAAGATGTGCCCGTGTGGGCCAGTAAAGAAGTGACCGTGTGGGCCTGTAAAGAAGTGCCCGTGTGGGCCTGTAAAGAAGTGCCCGTGTGGGCCAGTAAAGAAGTGCCCGTGTGGGCCAGTAAAGAAGTAACCGTGTGGGCCAGTAAAGAAGTGCCCGTGTGGGCCAGTAAAGAAGTAACCGTGTGGGCCAGTAAAGAAGTGCCCGTGTGGGCCTGTAAAGAAGTGCCCGTGTGGGCTTGTAAAGAAGTGCCCGTGTGGGCCTGTAAAGAAGTGCCCGTGTGGGCCAGTAAAGAAGTGCCCGTGTGGGCCTGTAAAGAAGTGCCCGTGTGGGCCAGTAAAGAAGTGCCCGTGTGGGCCTGTAAAGAAGTGCCCGTGTGGGCCAGTAAAGAAGTAACCGTGTGGGCGAGTAAAGAAGTAACCGTGTGGGCCAGTAAAGAAGTAACCGTGTGGGCGAGTAAAGAAGTAACCGTGTGGGCGAGTAAAGAAGTGCCCGTGTGGGCCAGTAAAGAAGTGCCCGTGTGGGCCAGTAAAGAAGTGCCCGTGTGGGCCAGTAAAGAAGTAACCGTGTGGGCCAGTAAAGAAGTAATCGTGTGGGCGAGTAAAGAAGTGCCCGTGTGGGCCAGTAAAGAAGTAACCGTGTGGGCGAGTAAAGAAGTGCCCGTGTGGGCCAGTAAAGAAGTGCCCGTGTGGGCCAGTAAAGAAGTGCCCGTGTGGGCCAGTAAAGAAGTAACCGTGTGGGCCAGTAAAGAAGTAACCGTGTGGGCCTGTAAAGAAGTGCCCATGTGGGCCAGTAAAGAAGTAACCGTGTGGGCCAGTAAAGAAGTGCCCGTGTGGGCCAGTAAAGAAGTGCCAGTGTGGGCCAGTAAAGAAGTGCCCGTGTGAGCCTGTAAAGAAGTAACCCTGTGGGCCTGTAAAGAAGTGCCCGTGTGGGCCTGTAAAGAAGTAACCGTGTGGGCCTGTAAAGAAGTAACCGTGTGGGCCTGTAAAGAAGTAACCGTGTGGGCCAGTAAAGAAGTGCCAGTGTGGGCCAGTAAAGAAGTGCCCGTGTGGGCCAGTAAAGAAGTGCCCGTGTGGGCCAGTAAAGAAGTGCCCGTGTGGGCCAGTAAAGAAGTAACCGTGTGGGCCAGTAAAGAAGTAATCGTGTGGGCCTGTAAAGAAGTGCCCGTGTGGGCCAGTAAAGAAGTGCCCGTGTGGGCCAGTAAAGAAGTAACCGTGTGGGCCAGTAAAGAAGTAACCGTGTGGGCCTGTAAAGAAGTGCCCGTGTGGGCCAGTAAAGAAGTGCCCGTGTGGGCCAGTAAAGAAGTGCCCGTGTGGGCCAGTAAAGAAGTAACCGTGTGGGCGAGTAAAGAAGTAACCGTGTGGGCCAGTAAAGAAGTAACCGTGTGGGCCAGTAAAGAAGTAACCGTGTGGGCCAGTAAAGAAGTGCCCGTGTGGGCCAGTAAAGAAGTGCCCGTGTGGGCCAGTAAAGAAGTGCCCGTGTGGACCTGTAAAGAAGTACCAGCGTGGGTTAGTAAAGAAGTGCCCGTGTGGGCCAGTAAAGAAGTGCCAGTGTGGGCCAGTAAAGAAGTGCCCGTGTGGGCCAGTAAAGAAGTAACCGTGTGGGCCTGTAAAGAAGTAACCCTGTGGGCCTGTAAAGAAGTGCCCGTGTGGGCCTGTAAAGAAGTGCCCGTGTGGGCCAGTAAAGAAGTGCCCGTGTGGGCCAGTAAAGAAGTACCAGTGTGGGCCAGTAAAGAAGTGCCCGTGTGGGCCAGTAAAGAAGTGCCCGTGTGGACCTGTAAAGAAGTACCAGCGTGGGTCAGTAAAGAAGTGCCCGTGTGGGCCAGTAAAGAAGTGCCAGTGTGGGCCAGTAAAGAAGTGCCCGTGTGGGCCAGTAAAGAAGTAACCGTGTGGGCCTGTAAAGAAGTAACCGTGTGGGCCTGTAAAGAAGTGCCCGTGTGGGCCTGTAAAGAAGTGCCCGTGTGGGCCAGTAAAGAAGTAACCGTGTGGGCCTGTAAAGAAGTAACCGTGTGGGCCTGTAAAGAAGTGCCCGTGTGGGCCTGTAAAGAAGTGCCCGTGTGGGCCAGTAAAGAAGTGCCCGTGTGGGCCTGTAAAGAAGTAACCGTGTGGGCCAGTAAAGAAGTGCCCGTGTGGGCCTGTAAAGAAGTAACCGTGTGGGCCTGTAAAGAAGTACCAGTGTGGGCCAGTAAAGAAGTGCCCGTGTGGGCCAGTAAAGAAGTGCCCGTGTGGACCTGTAAAGAAGTACCAGCGTGGGTGAGTAAAGAAGTGCCCGTGTGGGCCAGTAAAGAAGTGCCAGTGTGGGCCAGTAAAGAAGTGCCCGTGTGGGCCTGTAAAGAAGTAACCCTGTGGGCCTGTAAAGAAGTGCCCGTGTGGGCCTGTAAAGAAGTGCCCGTGTGGGCCAGTAAAGAAGTAACCGTGTGGGCCTGTAAAGAAGTAACCGTGTGGGCCTGTAAAGAAGTGCCCGTGTGGGCCTGTAAAGAAGTGCCCGTGTGGGCCAGTAAAGAAGTGCCCGTGTGGGCTTGTAAAGAAGTAACCGTGTGGGCCTGTAAAGAAGTAACCGTGAGGGCCAGTAAAGAAGTAACCGTGTGGGCCTGTAAAGAAGTGCCAGTGTGGGCAAGTAAAGAAGTGCCCGTGTGGGCCTGTAAAGAAGTAACCGTGTGGGCCAGTAAAGAAGTGCCCGTGTGGGCCAGTAAAGAAGTGCCCGTGTGGGCCAGTAAAGAAGTACCAGTGTGGGCCAGTAAAGAAGTGCCCGTGTGGGCCAGTAAAGAAGTGCCCGTGTGGACCTGTAAAGAAGTACCAGCGTGGGCCAGTAAAGAAGTGCCCGTGTGGGCCAGTAAAGAAGTGCCCGTGTGGGCCAGTAAAGAAGTAACCGTGTGGGCCAGTAAAGAAGTGCCCGTGTGGGCCAGTAAAGAAGTGCCCGTGTGGGCCAGTAAAGAAGTGCCAGTAAAGTGTGTGGCCAGTAAAGAAGTGCCCGTGTGGGCCTGTAAAGAAGTGCCCGTGTGGGCCAGTAAAGAAGTGCCCGTGTGGGCCAGTAAAGAAGTGCCCGTGTGGGCCAGTAAAGAAGTGCCCGTGTGGGCCAGTAAAGAAGTGCCCGTGTGGGCCAGTAAAGAAGTGCCCGTGTGGGCCAGTAAAGAAGTGCCCGTGTGGGCCAGTAAAGAAGTGCCCGTGTGGGCCAGTAAAGAAGTAACCGTGTGGGCCAGTAAAGAAGTGCCGTGTGGGCCAGTAAAGAAGTGCCCGTGTGGGCCAGTAAAGAAGTGCCCGTGTGGGCCAGTAAAGAAGTAACCGTGTGGGCCAGTAAAGAAGTAACCGTGTGGGCCTGTAAAGAAGTAAAGTAAAGAAGTAACCGTGAGGGCCAGTAAAGAAGTGCCCGTGTGGGCCAGTAAAGAAGTAACCATGTGGGCCTCTAAAGAAGTGCCCGTGTGGGCCAGTAAAGAAGTGCCCGTGTGGGCCAGTAAAGAAGTAACCGTGTGGGCCAGTAAAGAAGTGCCCGTGTGGGCCAGTAAAGAAGTAACCGTGTGGGCCAGTAAAGAAGTGCCCGTGTGGGCCAGTAAAGAAGTGCCCGTGTGGGCCAGTAAAAAAGTGCCCGTGTGAGCCAGTAAAGAAGTGCCAGTGTGGGCCAGTAAAGAAGTGCCCGTGTGGGCCAGTAAAGAAGTAACCGTGTGGGCCAGTAAAGAAGTAACCGTGTGGGCCAGTAAAGAAGTGCCCGTGTGGGCCAGTAAAGAAGTAACCGTGTGGGCCAGTAAAGAAGTAACCGTGTGGGCCAGTAAAGAAGTAACCGTGTGGGCCAGTAAAGAAGTGCCCGTGTGGGCCTGTAAAGAAGTGCCCGTGTGGGCCAGTAAAGAAGTGCCAGTGTGTGCCAGTAAAGAAGTGCCCGTGTGTGCCTGTAAAGAAGTGCCCGTGTGGGCCAGTAAAGAAGTGCCAGTGTGGGCCAGTAAAGAAGTGCCAGTGTGGGCCTGTAAAGAAGTGCCCGTGTGGGCCAGTAAAGAAGTAACCGTGTGGGCCAGTAAAGAAGTAACCGTGTGGGCCACTAAAGAAGTAACCGTGTGGGCCAGTAAAGAAGTGCCCGTGTGGGCCTGTAAAGAAGTGCCCGTGTGGGCCAGTAAAGAAGTAACCGTGTGGGCCTGTAAAGAAGTAACCGTGTGGGCCTGTAAAGAAGTAACCGTGTGGGCCAGTAAAGAAGTAACCGTGAGGGCCAGTAAAGAAGTGCCCGTGTGGGCCAGTAAAGAAGTAACCGTGTGGGCCTCTAAAGAAGTGCCCGTGTGGGCCAGTAAAGAAGTGCCCGTGTGGGCCAGTAAAGAAGTAACCGTGTGGGCCAGTAAAGAAGTGCCCGTGTGGGCCAGTAAAGAAGTAACCGTGTGGGCCAGTAAAGAAGTGCCCGTGTGGGCCAGTAAAGAAGTGCCCGTGTGGGCCAGTAAAGAAGTGCCCGTGTGGGCCAGTAAAGAAGTGCCCGTGTGGGCCAGTAAAGAAGTGCCAGTGTGGGCCAGTAAAGAAGTGCCCGTGTGGGCCAGTAAAGAAGTAACCGTGTGGGCCTGTAAAGAAGTAACCGTGTGGGCCTGTAAAGAAGTGCCCGTGTGGGCCAGTAAAGAAGTGCCCGTGTGGGCCAGTAAAGAAGTAACCGTGTGGGCCAGTAAAGAAGTAACCGTGTGGGCCTGTAAAGAAGTGCCCGTGTGGGCCTGTAAAGAAGTGCCCGTGTGGGCCAGTAAAGAAGTGCCCGTGTGGGCCTGTAAAGAAGTAACCGTGTGGGCCAGTAAAGAAGTGCCCGTGTGGGCCTGTAAAGAAGTAACCGTGTGGGCCAGTAAAGAAGTACCAGTGTGGGCCAGTAAAGAAGTGCCCGTGTGGGCCAGTAAAGAAGTGCCCGTGTGGGCCTGTAAAGAAGTACCCGTGTGGGCCAGTAAAGAAGTGCCCGTGTGGGCCAGTAAAGAAGTGCCAGTGTGGGCCAGTAAAGAAGTGCCCGTGTGGGCCTGTAAAGAAGTAACCGTGTGGGCCTGTAAAGAAGTGCCCGTGTGGGCCTGTAAAGAAGTGCCCGTGTGGGCCAGTAAAGAAGTAACCGTGTGGGCCTGTAAAGAAGTAACCGTGTGGGCCTGTAAAGAAGTGCCCGTGTGGGCCTGTAAAGAAGTGCCCGTGTGGGCCAGTAAAGAAGTGCCCGTGTGGGCTTGTAAAGAAGTAACCGTGTGGGCCTGTAAAGAAGTAACCGTGAGGGCCAGTAAAGAAGTAACCGTGTGGGCCTGTAAAGAAGTGCCAGTGTGGGCAAGTAAAGAAGTGCCCGTGTGGGCCTGTAAAGAAGTAACCGTGTGGGCCAGTAAAGAAGTGCCCGTGTGGGCCAGTAAAGAAGTGCCCGTGTGGGCCAGTAAAGAAGTACCAGTGTGGGCCAGTAAAGAAGTGCCCGTGTGGGCCAGTAAAGAAGTGCCCGTGTGGACCTGTAAAGAAGTACCAGCGTGGGCCAGTAAAGAAGTAACCGTGTAGGCCAGTAAAGAAGTACCAGTGTGGGCCAGTAAAGAAGTGCCAGTGTGTGCCAGTAAAGAAGTGCCCGTGTGGACCTGTAAAGAAGTGCCCGTGTGGACCTGTAAAGAAGTAACCGTGTAGGCCAGTAAAGAAGTGCCCGTGTGGGCCTGTAAAGAAGTGCCCGTGTGGGCCAGTAAAGAAGTGCCAGTGTGGGCCAGTAAAGAAGTGCCCGTGTGGGCCTGTAAAGAAGTGCCCGTGTGGGCCAGTAAAGAAGTGCCCGTGTGGGCCAGTAAAGAAGTGCCCGTGTGTGCCCGTAAAGAAGTGCCCGTGTGGGCCAGTAAAGAAGTGCCAGTGTGGGCCAGTAAAGAAGTGCCAGTGTGGGCCTGTAAAGAAGTGCCCGTGTGGGCCAGTAAAGAAGTAACCGTGTGGGCCAGTAAAGAAGTAACCGTGTGGGCCAGTAAAGAAGTAACCGTGTGGGCCAGTAAAGAAGTGCCCGTGTGGGCCAGTAAAGAAGTGCCCGTGTGGGCCAGTAAAGAAGTAACCGTGTGGGCCTGTAAAGAAGTAACCGTGTGGGCCTGTAAAGAAGTAACCGTGTGGGCCAGTAAAGAAGTAACCGTGAGGGCCAGTAAAGAAGTGCCCGTGTGGGCCAGTAAAGAAGTAACCATGTGGGCCTCTAAAGAAGTGCCCGTGTGGGCCAGTAAAGAAGTGCCCGTGTGGGCCAGTAAAGAAGTAACCGTGTGGGCCAGTAAAAAAGTGCCCGTGTGGGCCAGTAAAGAAGTAACCGTGTGGGCCAGTAAAGAAGTGCCCGTGTGGGCCAATAAAGAAGTGCCCGTGTGGGCCAGTAAAAAAGTGCCCGTGTGGGCCAGTAAAGAAGTGCCATTGTGGGCCAGTAAAGAAGTGCCCGTGTGGGCCAGTAAAGAAGTAACCGTGTGGGCCAGTAAAGAAGTAACCGTGTGGGCCAGTAAAGAAGTGCCCGTGTGGGCCAGTAAATAAGTAACCGTGTGGGCCAGTAAAGAAGTAACCGTGTGGGCCAGTAAAGAAGTAACCGTGTTGGCCAGTAAAGAAGTGCCCGTGTGGGCCTGTAAAGAAGTGCCCGTGTGGGCCAGTAAAGAAGTGCCAGTGTGTGCCAGTAAAGAAGTGCCCGTGTGTGCCTGTAAAGAAGTGCCCGTGTGGGCCAGTAAAGAAGTGCCAGTGTGGGCCAGTAAAGAAGTGCCAGTGTGGGCCTGTAAAGAAGTGCCCGTGTGGGCCAGTAAAGAAGTAACCGTGTGGGCCAGTAAAGAAGTAACCGTGTGGGCCACTAAAGAAGTAACCGTGTGGGCCAGTAAAGAAGTGCCCGTGTGCGCCTGCAAAGAAGTGCCCGTGTGGGCCAGTAAAGAAGTAACCGTGTGGGCCTGTAAAGAAGTAACCGTGTGGGCCTGTAAAGAAGTAACCGTGTGGGCCAGTAAAGAAGTAACCGTGAGGGCCAGTAAAGAAGTGCCCGTGTGGGCCAGTAAAGAAGTAACCATGTGGGCCTCTAAAGAAGTGCCCGTGTGGGCCAGTAAAGAAGTGCCCGTGTGGGCCAGTAAAGAAGTAACCGTGTGGGCCAGTAAAGAAGTGCCCGTGTGGGCCAGTAAAGAAGTAACCGTGTGGGCCAGTAAAGAAGTGCCCGTGTGGGCCAGTAAAGAAGTGCCCGTGTGGGCCAGTAAAGAAGTGCCAGTGTGGGCCAGTAAAGAAGTGCCCGTGTGGGCCAGTAAAGAAGTAACCGTGTGGGCCAGTAAAGAAGTAACCGTGTGGGCCAGTAAAGAAGTGCCCGTGTGGGCCAGTAAAGAAGTAACCGTGTGGGCCAGTAAAGAAGTAACCATGTGGGCCAGTAAAGAAGTAACCGTGTTGGCCAGTAAAGAAGTGCCCGTGTGGGCCAGTAAAGAAGTAACCGTGTGGGCCAGTAAAGAAGTGCCCGTGTGGGCCAGTAAAGAAGTAACCGTGTGGGCCAGTAAAGAAGTAACCATGTGGGCCAGTAAAGAAGTAACCGTGTGGGCCAGTAAAGAAGTGCCCGTGTGGGCCAGTAAAGAAGTAACCGTGTGGGCCAGTAAAGAAGTGCCCGTGTGGGCCAGTAAAGAAGTAACCGTGTGGGCCAGTAAAGAAGTAACCGTGTGGGCCAGTAAAGAAGTGCCCGTGTGGGCCAGTAAAGAAGTAACCGTGTGGGCCTGTAAAGAAGTGCCCGTGTGGGCCAGTAAAGAAGTGCCCGTGTGGGCCTGTAAAGAAGTAACCGTGTGGGCCTGTAAAGAAGTAACCGTGTGGGCCAGTAAAGAAGTGCCCGTGTGGCCTAGTAAAGAAGTGCCCGTGTGGGCCAGTAAAGAAGTGCCCGTGTGGGCCTGTAAAAGAAGTGTGGGCCCGTGTGGGCCAGTAAAGAAGTAACCGTGTGGGCCAGTAAAGAAGTGCCCGTGTGGGCCAGTAAAGAAGTGCCCGTGTGGGCCAGTAGTGCCCGTGTGGGCCAGTAAAGAAGTAACCCTGTGGGCCTGTAAAGAAGTAACCGTGTGGGTCAGTAAAGAAGTGCCCGTGTGGGCCAGTAAAGAAGTGCCAGTGTGGGCCAGTAAAGAAGTGCCCGTGTGGGCCTGTAAAGAAGTGCCCGTGTGGGCCAGTAAAGAAGTGCCCGTGTGGGCCAGTAAAGAAGTGCCCGTGTGGGCCTGTAAAGAAGTGCCCGTGTGGGCCAGTAAAGAAGTAACTGTGTGGGCCTGTAAAGAAGTGCCAGTGTGTGCCAGTAAAGAAGTAACCGTGTGGGCCTGTAAAGAAGTGCCAGTGTGGGCCAGTAAAGAAGTAACCGTGTGGGCCTGTAAAGAAGTAACCGTGTGGGCCAGTAAAGAAGTGCCCGTGTGGGCCAGTAAAGAAGTGCCCGTGTGGGCCAGTAAAGAAGTGCCAGTGTGTGCCAGTAAAGAAGTGCCCGTGTGGGCCTGTAAAGAAGTGCCCGTGTGGGCCTGTAAAGAAGTGCCCGTGTGGGCCAGTAAAGAAGTAACCGTGTGGGCCAGTAAAGAAGTAACCGTGTGGGCCAGTAAAGAAGTAACCGTGTGGGCCAGTAAAGAAGTGCCAGTGTGGGCCAGTAAAGAAGTGCCCGTGTGGGCCAGTAAAGAAGTGCCCGTGTGGGCCAGTAAAGAAGTGCCCGTGTGGGCCAGTAAAGAAGTGCCCGTGTGGGCCAGTAAAGAAGTGCCCGTGTGGGCCAGTAAAGAAGTGCCCGTGTGGGCCTGTAAAGAAGTGCTCGTGTGGGCCAGTAAAGAAGTGCCCGTGTGGGCCTGTAAAGAAGTGCCCGTGTGGGCCAGTAAAGAAGTAACCGTGTGGGCCAGTAAAGAAGTAACCGCGTGGGCCAGTAAAGAAGTAACCGTGTGGGCCACTAAAGAAGTAACCGTGTGGGCCAGTAAAGAAGTGCCAGTGTGGGCCAGCAGAGAAGTGCCCGTGTGGGCCAGTAAAGAAGTACCAGTGTGGGCCAGTAAAGAAGTGCCAGTGTGTGCCAGTAAAGAAGTGCCCGTGTGGACCTGTAAAGAAGTGCCCGTGTGGACCTGTAAAGAAGTAACCGTGTGGGCCAGTAAAGAAGTGCCCGTGTGGGCCTGTAAAGAAGTGCCCGTGTGGGCCAGTAAAGAAGTGCCAGTGTGGGCCAGTAAAGAAGTGCCCGTGTGGGCCTGTAAAGAAGTGACCGTGTGGGCCAGTAAAGAAGTGCCCGTGTGGGCCAGTAAAGAAGTGCCCGTGTGGGCCAGTAAAGAAGTGCCCGTGTGGGCCAGTAAAGAAGTGCCAGTGTGGGCCAGTAAAGAAGTGCCAGTGTGGGCCAGTAAAGAAGTGCCCGTGTGGACCTGTAAAGAAGTGCCCGTGTGGACCTGTAAAGAAGTAACCGTGTAGGCCAGTAAAGAATTGCCCGTGTGGGCCTGTAAAGAAGTGCCCGTGTGGGCCAGTAAAGAAGTGCCAGTGTGTGCCAGTAAAGAAGTGCCCGTGTGTGCCTGTAAAGAAGTGACCGTGTGGGCCAGTAAAGAAGTGCCCGTGTGGGCCAGTAAAGAAGTGCCCGTGTGTGCCCGTAAAGAAGTGCCCGTGTGGGGCAGTAAAGAAGTGCCAGTGTGGGCCAGTAAAGAAGTGCCAGTGTGGGCCTGTAAAGAAGTGCCCGTGTGGGCCAGTAAAGAAGTAACCGTGTGGGCCAGTAAAGAAGTAACCGTGTGGGCCACTAAAGAAGTAACCGTGTGGGCCAGTAAAGAAGTGCCCGTGTGCGCCTGCAAAGAAGTGCCCGTGTGGGCCAGTAAAGAAGTAACCGTGTGGGCCTGTAAAGAAGTAACCGTGTGGGCCTGTAAAGAAGTAACCGTGTGGGCCAGTAAAGAAGTAACCGTGAGGGCCAGTAAAGAAGTGCCCGTGTGGGCCAGTAAAGAAGTAACCATGTGGGCCTCTAAAGAAGTGCCCGTGTGGGCCAGTAAAGAAGTGCCCGTGTGGGCCAGTAAAGAAGTAACCGTGTAACCGTGTGGGCCAGTAAAAAAGTGCCCGTGTGGGCCAGTAAAGAAGTAACCGTGTGGGCCAGTAAAGAAGTGCCCGTGTGGGCCAATAAAGAAGTGCCCGTGTGGGCCAGTAAAAAAGTGCCCGTGTGGGCCAGTAAAGAAGTGCCATTGTGGGCCAGTAAAGAAGTGCCCGTGTGGGCCAGTAAAGAAGTAACCGTGTGGGCCAGTAAAGAAGTAACCGTGTGGGCCAGTAAAGAAGTGCCCGTGTGGGCCAGTAAAGAAGTAACCGTGTGGGCCAGTAAAGAAGTAACCGTGTGGGCCAGTAAAGAAGTAACCGTGTTGGCCAGTAAAGAAGTGCCCGTGTGGGCCTGTAAAGAAGTGCCCGTGTGGGCCAGTAAAGAAGTGCCAGTGTGTGCCAGTAAAGAAGTGCCCGTGTGTGCCTGTAAAGAAGTGCCCGTGTGGGCCAGTAAAGAAGTGCCAGTGTGGGCCAGTAAAGAAGTGCCAGTGTGGGCCTGTAAAGAAGTTCCCGTGTGGGCCAGTAAAGAAGTAACCGTGTGGGCCAGTAAAGAAGTAACCGTGTGGGCCACTAAAGAAGTAACCGTGTGGGCCAGTAAAGAAGTGCCCGTGTGCGCCTGCAAAGAAGTGCCCGTGTGGGCCAGTAAAGAAGTAACCGTGTGGGCCTGTAAAGAAGTAACCGTGTGGGCCTGTAAAGAAGTAACCGTGTGGGCCAGTAAAGAAGTAACCGTGTGGGCCAGTAAAGAAGTGCCCGTGTGGGCCAGTAAAGAAGTAACCATGTGGGCCTCTAAAGAAGTGCCCGTGTGGGCCAGTAAAGAAGTGCCCGTGTGGGCCAGTAAAGAAGTAACCGTGTGGGCCAGTAAAGAAGTGCCCGTGTGGGCCAGTAAAGAAGTAACCGTGTGGGCCAGTAAAGAAGTGCCCGTGTGGGCCAGTAAAGAAGTGCCCGTGTGGGCCAGTAAAGAAGTGCCAGTGTGGGCCAGTAAAGAAGTGCCCGTGTGGGCCAGTAAAGAAGTAACCGTGTGGGCCAGTAAAGAAGTAACCGTGTGGGCCAGTAAAGAAGTGCCCGTGTGGGCCAGTAAAGAAGTAACCGTGTGGGCCAGTAAAGAAGTAACCATGTGGGCCAGTAAAGAAGTAACCGTGTTGGCCAGTAAAGAAGTGCCCGTGTGGGCCAGTAAAGAAGTAACCGTGTGGGCCAGTAAAGAAGTGCCCGTGTGGGCCAGTAAAGAAGTAACCGTGTGGGCCAGTAAAGAAGTAACCATGTGGGCCAGTAAAGAAGTAACCGTGTTGGCCAGTAAAGAAGTGCCCGTGTGGGCCAGTAAAGAAGTAACCGTGTGGGCCAGTAAAGAAGTGCCCGTGTGGGCCAGTAAAGAAGTAACCGTGTGGGCCAGTAAAGAAGTAACCGTGTGGGCCAGTAAAGAAGTGCCCGTGTGGGCCAGTAAAGAAGTAACCGTGTGGGCCTGTAAAGAAGTGCCCGTGTGGGGCAGTAAAGAAGTGCTAGTGTTGGCCTGTAAAGAAGTAACCGTGTGGGCCTGTAAAGATGTAACCGTGAGGGCCAGTAAAGAAGTGCCCGTGTGGCCTAGTAAAGAAGTGCCCGCGTGGGCCAGTAAAGAAGTGCCCGTGTTGGCCTGTAACGAAGTAACCGTGTGGGCCTGTAAAGAAGTAACCGTGTGGGCCAGTAAAGAAGTAACCGTGTGGGCCAGTAAAGAAGTGCCCGTGTGGGCCAGTAAAGAAGTGCCCTTGTGGGCCAGTAAACAAGTAACCCTGTGGGCCTGTAAAGAAGTAACCGTGTGGGTCAGTAAAGAAGTGCCCGTGTGGGCCAGTAAAGAAGTGCCAGTGTGGGCCAGTAAAGAAGTGCCCGTGTGGGCCTGTAAAGAAGTGCCCGTGTGGGCCAGTAAAGAAGTGCCCGTGTGGACCAGTAAAGAAATGCCCGTGTGGGCCTGCAAAGAAGTGCCCGTGTGGGCCAGTAAAGAAGTAACTGTGTGGGCCTGTAAAGAAGTGCCAGTGTGTGCCAGTAAAGAAGTAACCGTGTGGGCCTGTAAAGAAGTGCCAGTGTGTGCCAGTAAAGAAGTAACCGTGTGGGCCTGTAAAGAAGTAACCGTGTGGGCCAGTAAAGAAGTGCCCGTGTGGGCCAGTAAAGAAGTGCCCGTGTCGGCCAGTAAAGAAGTGCCAGTGTGTGCCAGTAAAGAAGTGCCCGTGTGGGCCTGTAAAGAAGTGCCCGTGTGGGCCTGTAAAGAAGTGCCCGTGTGGGCCAGTAAAGAAGTAACCGTGTGGGCCAGTAAAGAAGTAACCGTGTGGGCCACTAAAGAAGTAACCGTGTGGGCCAGTAATGAAGTGCCAGTGTGGGCCAGTAAAGAAGTGCCCGTGTGGGCCAGTAAAGAAGTGCCAGTGTGGGCCAGTAAAGAAGTGCCCGTGTGGGCCAGCAAAGAAGTGCCCGTGTGGGCCAGTAAAGAAGTGCCCGTGTGGGCCAGTAAAGAATTGCCCGTGTGGGCCTGTAAAGAAGTGCTCGTGTGGGCCAGTAAAGAAGTGCCCGTGTGGGCCTGTAAAGAAGTGCCCGTGTGGGCCAGTAAAGAAGTAACCGCGTGGGCCAGTAAAGAAGTAACCGCGTGGGCCAGTAAAGAAGTAACCGTGTGGGCCACTAAAGAAGTAACCGTGTGGGCCAGTAAAGAAGTGCCAGTGTGGGCCAGCAGAGAAGTGCCCGTGTGGGCCAGTAAAGAAGTAACCGTGTGGGCCAGTAAAGAAGTGCCAGTGTGGGCCAGTAAAGAAGTGCCAGTGTGGGCCAGTAAAGAAGTGCCAGTGTGGGCCAGTAAAGAAGTGCCAAGAAGTAACTGTGTGGGCCGGTAAAGAAGTAACCGTGTGGGCCGGTAAAGAAGTAACCGTGTGGCCTAGTAAAGAAGTAACCGTATGGGCCAGTAAAGAAGTGCCCGTGTGGACCTGTAAAGAAGTGCCCGTGTGGACCTGTAAAGAAGTGCCAGTGTGGGCCTGTAAAGAAGTGCCCGTGTGGACCTGTAAAGAAGTAACCGTGTGGGCCAGTAAAGAAGTGCCCGTGTGGGCCAGTAAAGAAGTAACCGTGTGGGCCAGTAAAGAAGTGCCCGTGTGGGCCAGTAAAGAAGTAACCGTGTGGGCCAGTAAAGAAGTGCCCGTGCGAGGCGCTATACACAGTGCACACGATCTCTCTCGGTGTATTCTTTGTCGTTCCAACCAGTTATCCTTTTTTAATATTTCAAAAGCCGTAGTATGTACTGTCCTGTCTTTATATTAACACGGAAATTGTGATATTTTTGTTATGTGAAAACAAATACTGAAAGTTATAGAAATTACATAAGTAAAACAACTAGAGGTCCTACAAACATGTACGTTACACAAGTAAAACAACCACAGGTCCTACAGACATGTACGTTACACAAGTAAAACAACCACAGGTCCTACAAACATGTACGTTACACAAGTAAAACAACCACAGGTCCTACAGACATGTACGTTACACAAGTAAAAGAACCACATGTCCTACAGACATGTACGTTACAATAGTAAAACAACCACAGGTCCTACAGACATGTACGTTACACAAGTAAAAGAACCACAGGTCCTACAGACATGTACGTTACACAAGTAAAACAACCACAGGTCCTACAGACATGTACGTTACACAAGTAAAACAACCACAGGTCCTACAAACATGTATGTTACACAAGTAAAACAACCACAGGTCCTACAGACATGTACGTTACACAAGTAAAACAACCACAGGTCCTACAGACATGTACGTTACACAAGTAAAACAACCACAGGTCCTACAAACATGTATGTTACACAAGTAAAACAACCACAGGTCCTACAGACATGTACGTTACACAAGTAAAAGAAGCACATGTTCTACAGACATGTACGTTACAATAGTAAAACAACCACAGGTCCTACAGACATGTACGTTACACAAGTAAAAGAAGCACATGTTCTACAGACATGTACGTTACAATAGTAAAACAACCACAGGTCCTACAGACATGTACGTTACACAAGTAAAAGAAGCACATGTTCTACAGACATGTACGTTATATACGAAATCCAACCACTTGTCCGCAATACCAAGAAGCAAGTGAACATAATGATATTTGTAATCACATATACGTGTTGGTGTCAGTTTGTTGGTTACATTTTACTATTGTTTTGCGTCTCATATAATTAAAGCAAGTGTATGACATACCCGTTGGTGAGAACATCATTCGTTATTTTTGATAACACATACTTGTTAACACATATACGTGCGTTAACACTTTAGACATATGACAGTCTACTCCCAGGTGATGACCAGGTCACTAATACCATACATCCAATGAAAATACCCCCCCCCCCCCCCCCCCCCCCCAGAACGGTCGAATCGATCACTCGATTCTACACAATCGTGAATTTGTTGTGAACATAATGACGTCATCACACCTTTCTATAACGATGTGCACGAGGCATCAATCCACTATTTCAGCCAATGAGTGGCCTGTAGACACCGAATATAGATCTCTTAAAAAAAACTGCTCCTTTTCTGTGTTTTATTTTGCTGATCTGATTTGAGTATTAAGTTATGCCGTGTAAAAAGGAGTGTGTGGCCTGTCCACTGACGTTCATTTAGAGTTGTTTCCCTTTTTGGACCACTCGAAGCAAAGAGGTAATAGAATTACTTGACATGAGCTATTCTCTTCTTCTACGGCTTAAAGGAAAACTTCTCTTTTTTGTGGAATTACATAGGCTAATGTTGTATATGCTCGGCAAGTAAAAGCATGAGTGGCGAGACATCAAGAACAAACGTGCAGTGGTGTCGACGGGTATTAAGATATTTTAAGGATGTCTTGGTGAGAGTGCCAAGCCTTCTCGCAGCTAGTAAAAGGACAACTCGTCTTTGAGACAAACGGACGGATGTCTTTGACATGGTAGATTCATGGTGTTAACGTCCATGTGAACACAAATCCGGAAATTAGGACGCAGAACTGCGTGGGAGGTTAGAAAACGTGACGGTTGAGAAGACAAAACAGTCTTATCTTTACGAAAGACAATAGCTGACCTTCAAGATAACACGATCGCGCGATTCAGAAAGGCACGAAGAGAAACGTATGTTAATTATGAAATAAAAACACACACGACAAGTCAACTGATTGGATTCGAACCCACTGCACCGATTAGCATGATAATTGGAGTGCGTGATGTTAAGTACATAATTAACGAAAACATCCACGTTGACGATGGTTGAGTACACACTGGCACAGGCCAAACACCACAGATTCAATGCTTCACATGCCCATATAGGAAAGAGACTTAGCCCAGTGGTAAAGCACTCGCCCGATTTGTGGTGAGTCTAGTATAGATGATAGACCCATTGGGCGATTTCTTGTTCAACCCTGTGCTGCACAACTTGTGTTACAAACGCCTTGGCGTGGACTAGCCTGCCTGTGGGATAGTGCACAATGAAGATGCCTTGCTGCTAATCGCAAAGAGTATCACAAGGCTGTGGAATAATGAATATATAATAGTCCAAGTTGCTAATCGGAAAGAATATCACAAGGCTGTGGGATAATGAATATATAATAGTCCAAGTTGCTAATCGGAAAGAATATCACAAGGCTGTGGGATAATGAATATATAATAGTCCTAGTTGCTGATCGGAAAGAATATCACAAGGCTGTGGGATAATGAATATATAATAGTCCTAGTTGCTGATCGGAAAGTGTAGTCCATTGCGTGACAGCAGCAGGTTTCCTCTCTCGTTATTCGTATGGTCCTTAATCATATATCCTTTTATGTTCGACACCACCGGAGCACATTGATTTATTAATCATCAGCTATTGGTAATTCTGAAATATAATATTATAGAGGAAACCCGCTACATTTATTCATTAGTAGCAAGGGATCTTTTATGTGTATTGGCCAACATACATAATATCACATACCACAGTCTTTGATAGTCGTGGTGCACTGGCTGGAACGAGAAATAGCCCAATGGGACCACCGGCGGAGATCGATCCTAAAGCGACCGCGCATCAACCAGGCGAGCACTTTACCACTGGTCTACGTCACACCAAGACAATAACATTTGAAAGGACACACATGCATACTTCAGGCTCAATGTATTCATAGTTTCACATATTTGTCAATATATAGCTATAATGGAAATTTGATGGAAAAACATTAGAATTCAAGAAATCTCTCTAACAAGGGCGGATCCAGGACATATTTTAGATAGGGTACCAAGGGCAAAAAGGCACATGGACCATCTCTCCGAAAAGGGCACATCAATGAAAATTGTAAACAAATTGTTCAGAAAAGGGGATCTTTTAATGATTTTTTTGTTGTGTGTGTGGGGGGGGGGGGGGGGGGGACAGGTCCCCTTGTCCCCTCCCTTGGATCCGCCCTTGAGTAAAATGCCCACACTACTGTTATGGAAGACGATAACTGACCTTCAAGTGGATACGAACGAACGTGTAACGTCATAGCTAACAGGTTTTGAAAGCAGAATGTTATCATCAAGAAGAATGGAGCCAAAAAAAAAAAAAAAAAAACACACACAAAAAAGCCAACCCAAAACGAGTTTTTGTTAAATCATACAGTTGAAGAGAAAATGACTTGGGGTGATGGGTGGGGCTAGGCTACTGCTTTCTTCTCCTCCTCTGATTTGTAGGTAGCCAACTGACTGTGTTTACAGCAGTGGCTTGTTGACGGGCTGTGTTAATGGGACGCTGGATGCACGCCGACCGGGATTTACAGGTCTTAGCGAGATGCCGTTCCCCCAGGGCTGACAAAGCCAAAATAAAATCTCGCCTTGACAAACTAATTGGAAGCGATGCCGCTAGCGTCTGGATGACAATGAGTTCGCGGCAATACTGTCATTGTCACAAATAATAATCGAAGGCCTTGCTCAGTTGGTTGTGCGCTCGCTTGAGGTGTTTGCGTCGCAGGATCGAGTCACCTCGATGGATCATTTCAGCTGACTGGGGTTTTCTCTTTCCAACCAATGCACCACAACTGGACAAAGGCCGTGGTATGTGCGTTCCTGTCGGTGGGAAAGAGCACATAAAAGATCCCTTGCTGCATTATGGAAAATGTAGCGGGTTTCCTCTGATGACTATATGTCAGACTTACTAAATGTTTGACATCCAATAGCCGATGATTAATTAATCAATGTACTCTAGAGAGGTGTCGTTAAACAAAAACTTCTTCACCGACAATTTACTTATGAATCACGATTTTGACAGTGATGCATTAGTGCCTATCATCTCAACTGTCTAAATCCCATTTGAGCTCTATCTTGTGCATGATTAGAATTGTCCGACCATTTAGCGTAGCGGCAGTCCTACAAAGAAACCATCAAACAGTGCTTCATAGGACCTGTCACGATCTTGACAAAACATCCTTTAAAGTCCGCCATATGCAGAGATACGAGATTCTGAAAGCGTAAATCGTTTTGTCATTCAGATTAGGATTTTCTTCATTAACATTTTCTAAACTTTAATTTTAATTTTAATGCTACTTTTGACACTCAAAATAATTGCAGATCATAACAAAACTTTCATTAAATAGGCCACATTCCATTTAAGCGGCGAACACTACAGTGGGGATACGGATCACGTATCTGGTCCAGTTTTGTTTCCACCCTAAACTCGAGATTGCTCTTTTAAGCTCTATTAAGATATGTGTATAAGATAATAAGGTACGTACATGGGGGCGGGAAATAGCCGAGTGGTATATATTAAGATATGTGTATAAGATAATTAGGTATGTACATGGGGGCGGGACATAGCCGAGTGGTATATATTAAGATATGTGTATAAGATAAATAGGTATGTACATGGGGGCGGGACATAGCCGAGTGGCCAGAAACACAAGATTCGTCACCTGACAGCGCTAATCAAACACCAGAAACACAAGACTCGTCGCCTGACACCGCAAATCAAACGCCAGAAACACAAGACTCGTCGCCTGACAGCGCTAATCAAACACCAGAAACACAAGACTCGTCGCCTGACAGAGCTAATCAAACGCCAGAAACACAAGATTCGTCGCCTGACACCGCTAATCAAACGCAGAAACACGTCGCCTGACAGCGCTAATCAAACGCTAGAAACACAAGACTCGTCGCCTGACACCGCTAATCAAACGCCAGAAACACAAGATTCGTCGCCTGACAGCGCTAATCAAACGCAGAAACACGTCGCCTGACAGCGCTAATCAAACGCCAGAAACACAAGACTCGTCGCCTGACACCGATAATCAAACGCCAGAAACACAAGACTCGTCGCCTGACACCGCTACCGGACGTAGATCAGTTGATTCAATGTTGCAAATTTAGTGTTATTGACGACGCGTCCGGCACTGGGTTCGTGTTCTGGTACCTGCCCTCACCCTGAATGAATTTTAACTACAGCGAACTCTCTCACTAACCAATAATCTTTAACGACCAAAACGTCAGGCACTGGGTTCGTGTCCTGGTACTTGCCTCCTTGCACAGTGAAGTTTAACAGCCCTACAAGGAGGAGTAAGACAACAACACCGACTTCTTTCTCAATCTTTGTCCAACAAAGACCAGGGCCCCGTTTTACTAAGCGATCTTTGCGCTAAGATCACCTTAGTGGATATGGTAGCTATGCACTTAATGTGATTTTAGTGCTAAGATCGCTTCGTAAAACGGGGCCCAGGTAGCTGAAAGGTGTGTGACCAGGACAGCGTGCTTGAATCTTAATTGGAAGTAAACACGAAAATCAAGTTAAAGTAGAATGAATGAAATTTCCAGGCATATTTCAAAATACTAGTTTTGGTGTCGGGTGGCATTTGAAACTTTGCCCTTGTATTCCTTTTAAGTTATTCACATTAGGAAGTAAAGTAATACAATTTTGTAGGAGGCAGGAGGAGTTAATTAATACCATGCATAACAAATTCCTTAATTAACCCATTTTCACATAGTCAAGTATATATAGTTTTGGTATGAAACATTCTATCAACAGTATTTGAGGGAACTTTGATTAACCAATGTTTTTTTTCATAACCAAGAAACATGTTTGAAATCTAGATTAACTAACTTACTTCTGTGATTAATCCTATATCTTCTGTAGCCACTTTAGTTTTGATGTCGAATGAACATTATATTTTGGTGTCGGATGGAAATACAATTTCATAAATTTCATCAGTATAAGTTTAATACTATGTATGATTATTCAATGATAATAATGTTATACCACACCTAAAATACATTGAAATAGATATACAGGTGCTTTCTTCATCATTATAGCTCATTAAGAAATGCCAGTCATGGATATTTTAAAGGGGCATTCCTGACTTCACAGACATTTAAACATGACTAACAAGGCTTTTAAAGAGTAAAATTAGATATTAATTACATTTTCTTCCTTAGAATATTAATGTTTGTACACCATGTGTGTTTCTGGAATTCCTAACGTTTATAGTAGCTTAAACAGAATTTGTGTTTTTACATGTACCAAATTATTGAAGGCAAAATCTAGTTTGAGCTGTTAGTTTGAATTTTTGTGTCTGGTGGTGACCACTTTTGTAATATGCCCTATCATTTTGCAAAACACTTTTTTCTAGGGTTGTTCCCTAATGAATCACACTTACGTCCCAGCTAACAATTATTTATCAATAATGATTGTGATTTCTGCTCTGTGATTTGTCCCAGTATGTTACCAGCACGCGTTACATTAATGTATTAATCTATATGTTGAAGGCTACGTCGAGACGCCTCTGTGAATTCTGCACGTTGGAGTAACTAGATGGGCCTGAAACAGGGAGACGTGTTTTATGACTGCCAGCTTTGCTATAATGGGCCTATCATGCAGTCTTAAGTTTTTTCTTCTTCTGATTTAAACCAAAACGACGTTATGGAATATCAAAAGCTGTAAATGGATCACCTTTTGTCGTGCTTGACAAAGACCGTTTATTCAGTATAAAAGCCAGCGGCTTATAATTTAATTAGCAAGCTGTTAAATATCGAGCGCATTCATGTATTTATTACATGCATTTTTAAAACTTTTTTTTTTTTAAATGCAACAAAAGTTTTTAATAACGTTTTTGGGTTTTTATAATGTTAGTTTTTTTTAATAAAAGTATAGTCAACAAAAGTTTTAAACCGATAATACACGTATACGATTGCAATTGCATTATGGGTTTTAAACCGATAATACACGTATACGATTGCAATGGGTGTTATATATAGTCAACAAAAGTTTTAAACCGATAATACACGTATACGATTGCAATGGGTGTTATTATAATGTTAGTTTTTTTTAAATAACAGTATAGTCAACAAAATTTTTAAACCGATAATACACGTATACGATTGCAATGGGTGTTATTACAATGTTAGTTTTTTTTAAACTTTACTTTTCAAACATTTTAAAATATAGATATTCCTTAACACATCATAATGGTTGCATGCAAAGTGACACAAGTTCGTTCTCTGCATGACATAATTCGTTGTCACAATATTGACAAAGCTTTTCAGTATGCAGTATATTGTTGGATCTTCCTTGTCAAGAGCACAGGTACCCCCAAACAGAAACCCCTAATATCAATACTATAGTTACACACACACACACACACACACACACACACACACACACACACACACACACACACACACGTACACGTATATATATATATATATATATATATATATATATATATGTATATACTCTTCAAAAAAAGTAACGCAAAAATGAAATTTTCCTAATAAATATGGATGTGTGGAAACATTGTGTTCCGAACGCTAAATATGTTGTGTAATGGAGCGTACCAAATGTATTTTCACCAGCAAAGTTGTTCGGAATATGATGACCTTGAAGACAGGTTAACAATCGCAAAACCGCACCTGCGGTCAATTCAGCGATTTGAACGGTCGGCATGGTGTGCACGTGCAAGTGGCACAAGAAGCCCTATAAAAGTGCAGGGTTCAGGACTTAGCTGTACTCAGTTTAAAACTGTCAGCGTAGCTTTCACAATGCCAAGACTGAATGAAGCACAGAGGAACAACGCCGTCGGACAATTTTAAGCAGGCGAATCCCAATCAGAGGTTGCGAGGCTTTTCAATGTGTACCCTAGCACCATTTCAAGATTATGGATCCGCTACCAGGCGCATGGATCAACACGTGATCTTCGCAGATCCGGTAGACCACGTGTCACCACTCCTGCCCAGGATCGCTACATCCGTTTGCGCCACCTACGCCAAAGGACGACCACGGCTACCTCCACTCAATCTGCAATACCGGGACTGCGTAGGATCTCTGACCAGACTGTCCGGAACCGTCTACGAGAGGCAGGATTGCGACCCAGACGTCCTGTTAGAGGCGTGTTTTTAACCCAGCAGCATCGACAGCTTCGACTACAATGATGTCAAGCACACAGGGTATGGCCTCAAAGACGATGGAGACACGTGTGGTTCAGCGACGAATCGCGATTCATGCTCCGCAGACAGGGTGGAAGGGCACGTGTCTACCGCCGAAGAGGTGAACGTTTTGCACGCAATTGCATACAGGAAGTGGACAGATTTGGTGGAGGAAGTGTGATGATGTGGGCAGCCATCTCTTACAACGCCAGAACAGACTTGGTACACATCAGGGGGAACTTGACAGCACAGCGCTATGTGGACGAGATCTTGCGCCCGTACGTCGTCCCCAACATGGCCAACGGCAACACTGTTTTTCAGCAGGACAATGCCCGTCCTCATACAGCGCGCATCACCACAGCCTTCCTAGCAAACAACAACATCAATGTTCTTCCATGGCCCTCCAAATCCCCAGATTTAAACCCAATCGAGAATTTGTGGGATGAACTGGATAGACGTTTGCGACAACGACAACCCCAACCTCAGATACTACAACAGCTGGCTGCCGCTTTGGAGGCCGAGTGGGCTACAATTCCGCAGGATGTCATCCGTCATCTGATTGCTTCGATGGGCAGGAGGTGCCAGGCAGTACTTGACTCTCATGGGGGTCACACTCGTTACTGACTGTACGTGACGTCAAACGGGACCTTGGGAACTTGGATGGCTGTTACAACAGCCTCTGTCAATGTTGTTTATCTGTGTCAAATTGCAAGTTTCTGCCATGTTTCTTTCATGTATTAAACGATTTAGAAACATACAATGAAAATCTGGCTTTGAGTTACTTTTTTTGAAGAGTATATATATATATGCATATATTGTTGTGGCCACGTCCCACGGATATCATCGACAATGTCCAGAGAATATAAATAACATCCACAGATGACAAAGCCGAAGTGTTGCAGTTGTTCCAGAATTATAAATTTATTTAAAAGTTATGAGTAAATGAAAATAAAGTTAATGTTCACAGGTAAGTTTCCAACATATAGATAGATAGATCTCTTCCTTTCAGATATAGTTA
This sequence comes from Gigantopelta aegis, assembly GCF_016097555.1. NCBI lineage: Eukaryota > Metazoa > Mollusca > Gastropoda > Neomphalida > Peltospiridae > Gigantopelta > Gigantopelta aegis. The sequence continues at coordinate 512,390 of NC_054701.1, forward strand.
TATTAAACCAATGATGACTGTATCTCCAACAAATGTAAACAGCTTGCAGTTGCTTATAAATACTGATTCCATAAAACAAGTTAATGAAATAGAGATTTTAAGTTAATAACATTTACTTTAAAAATATGTTAACATTATTCCAGTGTCAATTGAAATGTATGTAATATAATAAAATCTAAAAGTTGGACAAGGAGACATGTCTTCAATGTTTGCTTGTCAGACCGCGAACGAGTGAGAGAACAACCGTCGACGTCTATTGACGTCAGCCTTTTATACTTTTTGTTAAGTACCACGTGACGTCATAACAGCCAATCAGAAATTACGTCACGCTAGGAAGAGATCTACCTTTACAAAATAAATAACATTTCATTTAATAATTACATTATGCACACAATTGCTCAATAACTAAAGTAATTGCTTTTTGGTCCAACTTCCGTTTGCAATTTACAGTTTGTAAATGCACACTCTAGATCCTGAGAAACTTCAACTTTTATGAATACGCCAGTTTAGCCCATAGCAAAAACGTTACAAACTTGAAATAATTAAAGTGCATGAACATAAAACTAACATTTCTTAATTGCTTTTTTGTCTAAAATTAGCGTTAAACAATTTCACAGAAAAAAGCCTTTAGAATATTTATAAAAACGACATTATTTAATAGGCACAAAAAGACGATATGCAGAATACAAGCAACTATGCAAACAATTACTACTAAATGTAAAAATAAATATTCTGTTTTGTCCAATATTAAAATTACTTGAGAATGGTCCACGTCACAGCACACAGTTACGAAAATTGTTGGGACAGCCATGACACGCCCCCCCCCCCCCCCCCCCCCCCACACACACCTCTTAATTTGGATACTCCGGGTCAAATATAAAGCAATTCATGGATGTCACATACATCTGAATTTCACATTAACACTAATAGTTTTCCCATTGATATCTCCCACAGAAACACTGCTTATCCAAGAAAAATTCACAGTTCACCAAAGGCACAGTTTATCAAAAACACAATCCATCGGTGGCATCAGGGAATTAAAGTTCCAAATGTAACGGCACAGTTCGAATTTGCTCCATCCACAGAATAAACATAGTTTCCGCTTATTTATGTCCACAATACATGCTGCACATACAGTCCTCCATGGTTCTAAAAGTAGCAGAAGTATTCCAGGATCTCCAACTATACGGTTGCCTAGCATTACATAACCAGCCAGATTAAATATGCCAAATGTCTATTCATCAATTCCAGTCATCATTAACTAATCCCCAACTAGAAGAAAGGTATCCGTGTCCCAGCCAGTTAGGTTGATCAAGTCTAACTGCTGAAACAATTCTTGTAATCAACACTACATTAAACCCATTTAACCACCTTATCTCCTACCGACATAAACCAGTATTCTCCCAACATCCGGATACGCCCCGATGACAAGGAATTGCCACAGAAATCATAGCACCATTCCATTCCAGGCGTGCTATATACCACAACATTGCTGCATCCTACCTATGGCCAATTCCCAGATGAACTACACAATTAAAACTATTTACATCAAGCTTCATTATTATATTTACACTAAAATTAATACTTCTACAATACAATTTCTATAAATTTATCCAGACTGTTTCTTACACATCCTTCATACATTTGAACACGTATGCACACCTAATTCCTATGTTATACTGTGCTCTCATTCCAAATTTTACCACCATATTTTTTTTCTAGTATTATAAATTATTATCTAATAGTATTTCTACTTTTCTTTCTCATTTACCATCTCTTTTTAAAACATTGAACATTTTCCCTCTCCTACACATTTTTAGCTTGTTGAGACTGAATCCACCTGGGTAACTTTCTTCCTTTGTAAAGAAGAAGCTGATCAACATGGTTAACTTTTGGGGGTTGTTTTTGAGTCCTCCTAACAAGGTAAGTCAGGTCATCAAGTTTCCTCGTAATGAGATACGGACCTTTCCAGTTAGAAAAAAAGTTTTTGACAGACACCATGCCTTCGAAGAGGGTTGTGAAGCCATACAGCTTGTCCTTTCGAAAATGTTTGCCTTTTGCTATTCATGTCGTATCTTTTCTTATGGTACACAGCATTTCTTTTCAGACTCTTCCTGGCTGCTTCGTGTGCACGTTTTAATTTATGTTCAAGCTCAGATATATAAGAATCCACTTCGCTTTCCCTTTTCTCTTGAACAGGTTTACCAATGATAGCTTGAAGAGGCAATATGACTTCTATTCCGAACACCATTTTATTTGGAGTTTGGCCTGCACTTGCATGAACTGACGCTTGGTAAGCCATTAGCAGTTGAGGTAAGATGTCGTCCCAGTGGCGTTGATCACTTTGACAGAACACTGTTAATATTTCTTCAAGTGTCCGATTGAAACGCTTTACATTTCCATTTGCTTGTGGCATCATACTGGTTGTTCTTGATTTGTGAATCTTCAGTAAAGCACATACCTCTTGAAACAGCTTAGCTTCAAAATTTGAGCCTTGGTCTGTATGAAGCTGAAGTGGTGTGCCAAATCTAGATATGAATTCATCAACAAGAACATTGGCAATGGTCTTAGATTCGTGGTTGGGAATGGCAAAAGCTTCAGTCCATTTTGTGAAACAATCAGAGACAACCAGTATATATCTGTTCCCTTTCCGAGTAAGAGGTAATGGCCCAAGAATATCTAGTGCTATTCTTTCCATAGGCTCTCCCACCAATTATTCTTTCAGGGGAGCTGATTTGGCCTTTGGCTGCTTCCTGGCTACACACAAGTCACAAGTTTGACAATATACCTCAATGTATTCTTTCATTCCAGGCCAATACAAAGAATTCTTTATTCTTTCCACAGATTTCTGCCAGCCATATGTCCTCCAGTTGGGATGTCATGGTAAAATGTGAACACATCTTTCTTCAGGGTTTCAGGTACGATCAGCTGCAGTTGAGTCGTTTCGTCATCTTCATCATGCCACCGCCAGTACATGACACCTGAATGGATCTCCAGTCTATCCCAATGTCGCCATAAGGTTTTGGTAATTGATGATTTGAATAAAATTTCACTCCAATCTGGTCTTTCACCTTCGCTAGTTTCATCGTTTATATACACCATCCCACAGATAGGATAGCACATACCACGGCACATTCCTGCGCACGCCCTTGTTCAGGTATCAAAACAGTTCTAACAGTGAAAAACACGCCGCAGTGTTTAAAAACTAGGGTCTGTCACTTTAGTAGCGTACTCCTTGCTATTGCTAACAGTCAGCTCATTGCTATACAACAGAGCGTACTCCTTGCTGATGGTAGCAGCCAGCTCATTGCTACGCAGCAGAGCGTACTCCTTGCTGTTGGTAGCAGCCAGCTCATTGCTACGCAGCAGAGCGTACTCCTTGCTGTTGGTAACAGCCAGCTCTTTGCTACGCAGCAGAGCGTACTCCTTGCTGTTGGTAACAGCCAGCTCATTGCTACGCAGCAGAGCGTACTCCTTGCTGTTGGTAACAGCCAGCTCTTTGCTACGCAGCAGAGCGTACTCCTTGCTGTTGGTAACAGCCAGCTCATTGCTACGCAACAGAGCGTACTCCTTGCTATTGGTAACAGCCAGCCAGCTCATTGCTAGGCAACAGAGCGTACTCCTTGCTGTTGGTAACAGCCAGCCAGCTCATTGCTACGCAACAGAGCGTACTCCTTGCTGTTGGTAACAGCCAGCCAGCTCATTGCTACGCGACAGAGCGTACTCCTTGCTGTTGGTAACAGCCAGCCAGCTCATTGCTACGCAGCAGAGCGTACTCCTTGCTGTTGGTAACAGCCAGCTCATTGCTACGCAACAGAGCGTACTCCTTGCTATTGGTAACAGCCAGCCAGCTCATTGCTACGCAACAGAGCGTACTCCTTGCTATTGGTAACAGCCAGCCAGCTCATTGCTACGCAACATAGCGTACTCCTTGCTATTGGTAACAGCCAGCCAGCTCATTGCTACGCAACAGAGCGTACTCCTTGCTATTGGTAACAGTCAGCTCATTGCTATACAACAGAGAATCCACTTGTCTGTAAGAGCGGGACGAAGCCCACTGATAAAGCCCACTGATAAAGCCCTCGTCCGATGCGCGGTCGATCTGGGATCGATGCCCGTCGGTGGGCCCTTTGGCCTACTTCTTGTTCCAGCCAGCGCACCACGACTGTTATAACAAAGGCCGTGGTATTTGTTATCCTGTCTGTGGGATGGTGCATAATATAAAATATCACTTGTTACCAATGGAACAATGTAGCGGGATTCCTCTCTAAAATGAGATGTCAAAATTACCAAATGTTTGACATTTAATATCCGATGATTAATAAATGTGCTCTTATTCTTGCTTAAATGGTGAATAAACACCCACAATCCCTTCACAAAACCGTTTGCGATGTTGTCTTTCCTCTACCAAACGTTCTCTTCGTTTATTAAATTATGTGTTTCTCTTCCGATGTTGTCTTTCCTCTACCAAACGTTCTTTTCGTTTATTAAACTATGTGTTTCTCTTCCGATGTTGTCTTTCCTCTACCAAACGTTCTCTTCGTTTATTAAACTATGTGTTTCTCTTCCGATTTTGTCTTTCCTCTACCAAACGTTCTCTTCGTTTATTAAACTATGTGTTTCTCTTCGGAATAAAACTACATTTAAATACGGTTCTCAAATTTCTAAAAATAGAACCACGCAAACGAAGATCTGCACAGACCCCACATGCTCTCATTAAATCGTTCAGATCTCTACAGACCCTACATGTTCTCATTAAATCGCTTAGTTCGTCTTCCCTCCGTGTTGGCTGCTAATTATAATTTTTAGTGGACTGCACACGGTTTGGTTCGCGATCTGTTGACAAAATATACAATATATCCATTTTTGTCATTGCTATATATGCTTCATCCCATGACCGTTGTCTCTTAACTCCATAGAAATTCGACCCATTCATCATCATTATCAGTATGATGACTGTTATTTTCAGGCTCATTTATGCTCGGCAGGTCTTAATTACAATAATTATTATTATTGCCTGTGCAACAATGCGTAAATGACAGCCACAGTGGCACCACAGGAAGTAGGCCTATATAGAACTTATTATACGAGCTTGTGTGTCGTACTGATTTAAAACAAAAACCCAAACAAACAAACAAACAAAAAACAAGGGCAAGAGCAAGGACCATACATAAATCGTGACACGAGTTTCGTAAAATAGGTACGACTCACTCGCGAGTGTAATAATGTTGTAAAATAGGTACGACTCACTCGCGAGTGTAATAATGTTTTTATTATCAATAATGTTTTTTCATGTCTCAAACGGTTTCAACCACAACTGGAAGACATCGTAATGACTAATAGAATCTATCACCGTGAGGTATAGATAAGGCAATTCCAACCCGAGGGACAAAAATTGTGTCCCGAGGGTTGGAATTGCCTTATCTATACCTCACAACGGTGATTGATTCTTTTTCTTGCCCATTTAATAACAGTAACAAAACTAATTTTGTAAGCTACTGTAGAACGATTCATAAACATTTCACCTACAAACTCCTTTTATCATACGCGAGAAAATATAGTCCACATTATGCAACGTCATAAAAATTTAACAACTTAACAATAAATATAAAGTTGAAATATTAATTTGTTTAAATATTTTAAAAATAATGATACAACGTTAAATGTCAAACAGAATTCTGAAAAACATTCAGACAGATTTTTCTAGCACTGTGCAAAAGCTGGATAACCCTGTCCAATGGGCAAGCAATCATATTCCATATGCACAGTCTGAGCTAAGACTGAGGAAGCAACGTCATGTTATGACGTCGCTTTCCAAAACTACGTCATTACATTTGTTATTACACGACATTGTGCTTCGCAAATTTAGTTAGCGGAGCCAATAAAACGGTAAATTTGCGAAGCACAATGTCGTGTAATAACAAATGTAATGACGTAGTTTTGGAAAGCGACGTCATAACATGACGTTGCTTCCTCTAATAACTAAATTTGCAACAGTAAAACCACCGATATACGTCCGCAAATCGGAAAACACAGTAGGGTTATCCTTATTCTAATTAAACTGTTTGCTGGTTGATTTTAAATAGGAAATTGTTACATTTTTAGTAAGAATAAGCATATAAACGTCACCAGCTGGTGACGTCATTAGGCAGCCCATTAACAGACGATGGGTGGTCGAACAGTTAGCGGCTCGAACATAGATGTGTAATTTGACATATTTAATCAGCTCTCGTGATTAGATAACGACTAATAAAGAATAATATGTTCATTTCTGACATAAAAACTTATCAGTATTTAACGACTTCTGTACGTAATATGAACGCTAACAGAAATTGTCTTTATGACGTCATTACAAAACATCCCTGTTCTTTCCTTAACCTATGACGTATTTCTGCCAGAAAATTTGCGACCGGTATATCGGTGATTTTACCATCTGAAATGTTCAATCAGATTCGTTCTTACAAATGTATTGAATTAGAATTTTAATTAACTCGGTTGTGATGAACCATGTGGATAATGAAACAGATACATTCTCTACCAATATCACTAATTTTAGCAAACAAATACCAACTATTCACACAAATCAACAATGTGCCACGAGTTACGTCTGGTTTCCATAAAATATGTGGCAGGTCGACAACCGACGCAGAATGATGCAGATCGACGCTTAAAAAAAGTTAAAAGTTAATTTTGTTTAACGACACCACTAGAGCATATTGATTGATTTATCATCGGCTATTGGATGTCAAACGTCTGGTAACTATAACATATAGCCTTAGAGAGGAATCTTTTTATATGCACGATCCCACAAACATGAAAACACATACCACGGCCTTTGATATACCAGTCGTGGTGCACTAGCTGCCACGATAAATAGCTCAAATAGGTCACTGACGGGACGCTTAAAAAGTTAAAGGTTTTTTTAACGACACCACTAGAGCACATTGATATATTCATCATCAGCTATTGGATGTAAACCAATTGGTAACTGTTGACGCTCTGGGTATATATGGGCATTATAATTGACGCTTCACTGCTGTAGCGCTGCCGACGCGCAGCTGACGCTCTGCCAACGCGTTGCGCTAGTGTGGGACGGCCTTTAGAGAAAACCAGCTACATTTTTCCATTATCATCAAGGTATCTTTTCATATACAACGGCCTTTGATATACCAGTCGTGGTACACTGGTTGGGACGGGAAAAACCCAATCACAGAATGGGTCCACTGAGGTGGTTCGATCCTACGACGCCAGCGCCTCAGGCGAGTGTTCTACCGGCCGAGCTAGATCCCGCCAAGACAAAACAAACGTTTTATGGAAACAGAGTCGCAAACGGTCTGCATCCTAACAGATATATCGCAGATCCGACACAGAAGTCTGTGACTGTGTTCCTATACAATGTCCATGGGTCTGCGACGATCTGCGAAGATCTGCGTCACTCTGCGTCAGTCTGCGTTGGTACTAATACCAAAAGATTTACGCAGATCAACAAACTGTTGTGAATTAATGTACCTTGAGTACAAACACCATATGAGTCACACAAATCAATAAGTTGTGAATTAATGTACCTTTAGTTCAAATACCTGAAGTTTCACACAAATCAACAACTAGTTGTTAGTTGATGTATCCTATGAACACAAATACCAAACTATTCACACGAATCAACAATGTGCCATGAGTCACTGTATATTTGGCACACAATTATCAAAAGACTCACGCATATCGACGAACTATTGAGAGTCAATGTAGCTTTAATACGACTACCCAAAAAGTAAAGAAATCAACCAATTATTATCAGCTGATGTTTATTCAGTAGGAAAAGTTAAAAAGTTAAAGTTTATTTAGTTTAACAACACATTAGAGCACATTGGCTATTGGATGTCAAACATTTGGTAATTCTGACATATAGTCTTAGAGAGGAAACCCGCTACAATTTTGCATTACAAGCAAAGGATAGTTTATATGCACCATCTCACAGAAAGGACAGCACGTGCCACGGCCTTTAATATACCAGTCGTGGCGCACCGGCTCGAACTAAATGGGTCTACCTACGGGGGTCAATCCTAGTATTCATTAGGAATACCAAACTATTAACACAAATCAACAAGTTTCTGTGAGTTAACGTCTTATCAGTGGTTCGTTGACTATTAACACAAATCAACAAGTTGCTGTGAGTTAACGTCTTATCAGTGTTTCGTTGACTATTAACACAAATCAACAAGTTTTTCGTTGACTATTAACACAAATCAACAAGTTGCTGTGAGTTAACGTCTTATCAGTGGTTCGTTGACTATTAACACAAATCAACAAGTTGCTGTGAGTTAACGTCTTATCATTAACGTCTTATCAGTGCTTCGTTGAATATTAACACAAATCAACAAGTTGCTGTGAGCTAACGTCTTATCAGTGTTTCGTTGAATATTAAACACAAATCAACAAGTTGCTGTGAGTTAACGTCTTATCAGTGTTTCGTTGAATATTAACACAAATCAACAAGTTGCTGTGAGTTAACGTCTTATCAGTGTTTCGTTGAATAGTCAATGTGGCGGGTAATTAATCGTTCATATATTTCTGTATAAAATATACATCTTATTACTCAGTATGAAGTGAAGAAAATTATTTAGCATTGCAAATGAAAGTTTGTTTTGTTTAACGACACCACTAGAGCACATTGATTTATTAATCATCGGCTATTGGATGTAAAACATTTGGTAATTTCGACATATAGTCTTAGAAAGGAAACCCGCTACATTTTTTCCCATTAGTAGCAAGGGATCTTTTATATGCACCATCCCACAGACAGGATAGCACATATCACAGCCTTTGATATACCAATCGTGGTGCACTGGCTGGAATGAGAAATAACCCAATAAGCAAACCGACGGGGATCGATCATTGCAAATGGGATCACAAGCTTATTAGAATGATTTGACACCATAATATTCAGATAGTGTTCTAAAACTGAAATGTCGTTAGCATAATTAGCGGGAGAGTTTACAACTATGATAATATATAAATAAATTAAATAAACATGTTTTATTTATAATGTGGTGTATGGACGCAATGTAGTTTCAATAGTTTTATATAGCTAGTGTGTTTGTACCTTAATTGGATATAGGCACGTTAATATGTTATCCAATATAGCTAGTTGATATAAGCATTTGTTAACGATGAATCCACCAGCACAGTGACACCACTACAATAACGACCTATAGAAACGTTATTCCTTAGTTGACATACTGTGCAACACACGGACATCTATAACTTTTATTACTACGTTTTATTACATACCGTTCGTTATAGCTGTTATTAATTACACGAGACGATACATTATTATAAATAACGTAATACAGTTGTATAATGCCATACTGTAAAAACTAGCGGTTAAATACACGAAAAAAAAATGTATATAAAAATAATCATATATAAATGAATAAAAATAACACTTAATGGCTTTCACTTCTTCCAAACGTGTCATCAATGTTGAGAAAGTTACACTTAAAAAACATGAAAGTAAAACAAAACCAACCTGAAGCTGTGGCGAAGATAAAGACTTGAGCAAGAAATTGAACACTTAAACCTCCAGCGCAACACCGCGGAATGATCGGTATATTAATGGAGAACATGCCCTGTGTCTATATTGGAATAATCAATAGGGAATTAAATGACAGACTGCATAATCATGACGCTGTTATTGTGACAGTCAACCACTCTACGCCAGTCAACGCGCGGCAGTGAAACAAAACAAGTATATCTACATGTATGTAGTTATACGTGAAAACCGTCTGTATGATTTATTTTTAGCAATAGTCCTACTATACTGCCTAAGCACGTACATTGATTCTAGAATCAACTTCTAAGTACTGGTAATATTAAAGAACTTAATAACCTCGGGAAATATTTAGTACGAGCAAATAATGTAAGAAATAAATTATTGGAATAAATTGTTTAATGCTGTACGATACAGAACCTGCACCTGGTAGCACAAACGTATACTTTACCTCTGGCATATGCTCAATAATGACATATAGCCAACTAATATATTAATTAGTAAAGCTGATATGTTGAATTATTTTATATATATATATATATATATATATATATATATATATATATATATATATATATATATATATATGTGTGTGTGTGTGCGCGCGTGTGTGCGTATGCGTGAGTGTGCGTGCGTGTGTGTGTATGTGTACATGTATGTATATATTATGTATTCAATAAGGTAAATCACTCTCCACCATTATCTTGTACATTATTTATTTATTTTATATTTATGTTTGTATAATGCTGATAAGTTGTAAAACTTAAAGTAATAAAGAATTTGAATTACAATTATTATTATTTTTTTTTTTTTTTTTTATATAGAAATGATTGGAGGGACACCAACGTATTTGTGAAATTGTGTCATGTCCGTTACATCTGCGTGAATGTTTCAAATCCAGGTTTTTAAATGTTTTTTATGTGAATGTTTCAAAATAAGAAATAAAGAAAAAATATTTAATACATTTAGTGGGTATTAGAAACGGTTGCCCTCTCCCCTTTAAGCAAACCATCTCCAAAACAGTCCTATATATAATTTAAAAATTGGGAAACGTTTTTACGAGAAATATTTTACATAAATAATATTAACATGATTGAGATCAGTGATGAAGTTCTCGCCTGAGGAACAATGGGTCAAAGGATCGATCTGTGTCAATGGACTAGTTTTATCTCCTGAGCCAATGTTCCACGGCTGGTACATTAACGGACGGCTCATACATCAAACACCATGGTATGTACTACGCTATATATAGGATAGTGCACATGGGAGATTGCTTGCTGTGTTCCAGTAGGAACAGACCCTGGTTTTCACTCTCTCTACCCCCACCCTATCTCTTTTTGTCTATTGTCTCTGTTTTTCTATAATTCTCTCTCTCTCTCTCTCTCTCTCTCTCTCTCTCTCTCTCTCTCTCTCTCTCTCTCTCTCTCTCTCTCTCTCTCTCTCGTTCTGTCTCGTTCTGTCTCGTTCTGTCTCTGTATAGCGTCATCTGTCTGTATCTATGTCTATTTCGACCGGCCTCGGTGGCGTCGTGGTTAGACCATCGGTCTACAGGCTGGTAGGTACTGGGTTCAGATCCCAGTCGAGGCATGGGCTTTTTAATCCAGATACCGACTCCAAACCCTGAGTGAGTAACTGGTTCAACAAAGGCCATGATTTGTGCTATCCTGCCTGTGGGAAGCGCAAATAAAAGATCCCTTGCTGCTAATCGGAAAGAGTAGCTCATGTAGGGGCGACAGCGGGTTTCCTCTCAAAATCTGTGTGGTCCTTAACCATATGTCTGACACCATATAACCGTAAATAAAAAGTGTTGAGTGCGTCGTTAAATAAAACATTTCTTTCTTTCTTTGTCTATTTCGCTGTTCTCTCTGTCTACCTTTCGCTGCCTTTGTCTCATGTTTCTCTCTATCCAGCTTTCCCTGGCCCTATCGCATCCCTCTGTATAGCTCTGTCTGTCTGTATATCTGTCTGCTCTCTCTCTCTCTCTCTCTCTCTCTCTCTCTCTCTCTCTCTCTCTCTCTCTCTCTCTCTCTCTCTCTCTCTCTCTCTCTCTCTCTCTCTCTCTCTCTCTCTCAATAAGTTACCATAACCATATTTAACTTTAATATTATTTGAGGTTTCATAAGACAAATATTTCTTTTCTTTACTTAACATCAACATGAACAGAGAGAATTTATCGTTTACCAATATTCACTAACCACAAAATAAATGGAAAATAATACATGAGTGGTCGTTAGGTACCATTTATCTTACGACGAATTGTTTTAAAATGTAACTAACGAGCGAAAGCGAGTTGGTACGTTTTTAAACAACGAGTTGCAAGAGAAATGGTATCTAACGGACACGAATGTGTTATTTTATTTCTTACATGACCTAAAAAATCTGGTTTTAAGCTAATTTTACCGGCCTCGGTGGCGTTGTGGTTAGGCCATCGGGCTACAGGCTGGTAGGTAATGGGTTCGGATCCCAGTCGAGGCATGGGATTTTTAATCCAGATACCGACTCCAAACCCTGAGTGAGTGCTCCGCAAGGCTCAGTGGGTAGGTGTAAACCACTTGCACCGACCAGTGATCCATAATTGGTTCAACAGAGGCCATGGTTTGTGCTATCCTGCCTGTAAGAAGCGCAAATAAAAGATCCCTTGCTGCTAATCGGGAAGAGTAGCCCATGTCGTGGCGACAGCGGATTTCCTCTCAAAATCTGTGTGGTCCTTAACAATATGTCTGACGCCATATAACCGTAAATAAAATGTGTTGAGTGCGTAGTTAAATAAAACAGTTCTTTCTTTTTCTTTTTAAAAAAAATTTGTAACATCAAGTTCAGCCAGTAAACGTTTCGCTAACGTTCACAAACTATCCCGACGTGGCCATTTGGTTTACCGTGAAGCGCATAAACCAGTCTAGGGGACGTTTTCCTGCTCGGTTTGGCTCAACTCGGTCATGTTCATGTCCTGAAATTGTTAACACACGTACATGTGTTAACAAGTATGTGTTATCAAAAATAACGAATGGTGTTCGCACCAACGGGTGTGTAAAAAACCCCAGTAATCTAGGGTTATGAATCATAACATGTTTACGTGGAATATCAACTACTAGTGTTTAACATTCTTGTAATCAAATAACAGCATGCCACGACAATTATAGCCATAAAAGCCAAATGCGCTTGATACACTCATTTTAGCCAATCAGAAGACTGATCTAGGCTGAGTTGAGCAAGTGAAGTAGTTTTTGCGCTTCTTGATAAACCGACTGACCATACAGGGAACCAGTCGAATAGTTGAAAAACGTTAGCGTCTCGCGCTGTCGTTGAACGCGGGCCTATTATAACCTGTATGGCGAGTATGGTACCAGTTGATAATTAAACGCACTGAATCGAATGTAACCCTCCTCCCATCCCCCACCCCCCGTCTGTGCTGGCACGAAACTTGATCTGCGCTATATTATTTTCACTCTGCCAGACTGGCAGATGCACAATGTTCGAACTTAAATTTTAAATAAAAAATAGAAAGGGTGACGTATATATTAATCGATGTGAAATTTTCTCATTTAATTGTTTTTAATGCTGATACGAATCTCAAGAAATCTATATCCTATAGAGGTACCGCGTTATTCCTGTCTCAGTTAGGCCTAATATGTAAAGCTAGAGGTATAGGCCCGTGTGTAAGAGTCTGCTACTCATGTTTTCTTAGCATTTCGTTTCTTATTAAAAATTTAAATAAAAAAACAAAAGAATGTCACTTCGATAGTTTCCGTATATTACGGACGTTGCCGGAAACTTAACTATTACGTCAACAATACGATGACGCTTCAATATGATTATGGACGTCGAAAGTCGCTCTACGTACATTCTTTTGAATTTAGCTTAAACTTCATAACTATGTGAACGGTATCGTTGTTGACGTCAATAAGCATATTTGACGTGTACAAGAAAACATGTTAAATTACTAATAATACATTAAACATGACGAAGCTCTCAGAACGGATAGGTGCTATTTTTGTTCTACAGTGTGGATATCACCAAAAATAGGTCAGTGTCTTTATTACATATCTTAACGAAATATCGTTAAATATTTATTAGTGAAATTTCAGTGTTATCAGTTACTAGGGAAGATAACGTTTCTAGGGTGGATACGTGATTTTTCGAGAAAGGGAGTGTAGGTCACTTACCGTATTCATGGAGGGGGTGTATAGGTCACCGTATTCATGGAGGGTGTATAGGTCACTTACCGTATTCATGGAGGGGGTGTAGGTCACTTACCGTATTCATGGAGGGGGTGTAGGTCACTTACTGTATTCATGGAGGGGTGTAGGTCACTTACCGTGTTCATGGAGGGGGTGTCGGTCACTTACCATATTCATGGAGGGGGTGTAGGTCACTTACCATATTCATGGAGGGGGTGTAGGTCACATACCGTATTCATGGAGGGGGTGTAGGCCACTTACCGTATTCATGGAGAGAGTGTATGTCACCGTATTCATGGAGGGGGTGTATAGGTCACTTACCGTATTCATGGAGGGGGTGTAGGTCACTTACCGTATTCATGGAGGGGGTGTAGGTCACTTACTGTATTCATGGATGGGTGTAGGTCACTTACCATATTCATGTGATCATGTGATGCATGCTTCATGCCTAGTACACGATAATGGTAATCAACGTGATTATACTTAATTTTAGCGGTAGATTATGTCATGCAGAGGACCATTGTCTAAATGACAAAATGTATTGCTAACCAAGGGCCTAATTCACTAAACACTCGCAACTTTGCGATCTCGCAATGCAATGCTAAAAGACTTGCAAAGAGGATGCTTTGTTGTCTAGCAGAGCCTAAGAGAGCTTTGTGAATTAGACCCATGATCACTGCCTCGTTAAACAAGGAGGTAATGCACTACTGACTTGCTACGATCGTTAAACAAGGATGTAATGCACTACTGACTTGCTATGATCGTTGAAACAGTATTATCAAATTCACAGGTTATAGGACTAAATTTCTAGTTATTGTTACAAAATGGGTACTTCTTACAAAATGGAAGTGGGGTGGGTTAGTAATTAGCTCAGTCGGTTGAGCGCTCGCCTAGGGTGCTTGCGTCGCGGGATCAAACCATCTCGATGGATCCATTCAACTGATTGGGGATTTTTTCTCGTTCCAACCGTACAATACAACTGGTCAAAGACCGTGGTATGTTCTTTCCTTTCTGTGGGACACTGCATACAAAAGATCCCTTGCTGCTAATGGGAAAATGTTGCGTGTTTCCTCTGATGACTACAAGTAGAAATTACCAAACGTTTGACATCCAATAGCCGATGATTACTAAATCAATGTGCGGTACCAAGTTGGTGATGAGTTGTTGATACTATGCTTTCATCTGAACAGCACCGGTAACCAGCTATATCAAATGTACCAAGTTGGTGATGAGTTGTCAGTCGTTGATACTATGCTTTCATCTGAACAGCCCCGGTAACCAGCTATATCAAATGTACCAAGTTGGTGATGAGTTGTCAGTCGTTGATACTATGCTTTCATCTGAACAGCCCCGGTAACCAGCTATATCAAATGTACCAAGTTGGTGATGAGTTGTCAGTCGTTGATACTATGCTTTCACCTGAACAGCCCCGGTAACCAGCTATATCAAATGTACCAAGTTGGTGATGAGTTGTCAGTCGTTGATACTATGCTTTCATCTGAACAGCCCCGGTAAACAGCTATATCAAATGTACCAAGTTGGTGATGAGTTGTCAGTCGTTGATACTATGCTTTCATCTGAACAGCCCCGGTAACCAGCTATATCAAATGTACCAAGTTGGTGATGAGTTGTCAGTCGTTGATACTATGCTTTCATCTGAACAGCCCCGGTAACCAGCTATATCAAATGTACCAAGTTGGTGATCATACTGGATTGAGACGGAATTCCTTAACACAAGGTTCTTGGGAATTTACATGTGCGTAAATGAGCTTGCGTTACAGACGTTCTTCCATTAAATAGATAGCCCATTCATGATTATAGTTAAGACTAATTAGTAATGGAGAAAGGGCGTTGGTATTAAATGTACATTAGGCTGACAGTGAAGAATAAAAACGTCAACTCCAACGGCTAAAGGCATTGGAAAGTAATATCGCAACCTGCTGTACCGGGTTAACGTTCTACCCACATATATAAATACATATATAATGATAAACCCTCGGGATAATAATGCGCCAATTACTGGTTTTAACGTGGGTGGGGATGACGTGGGTGTGGGTGTGAGGGTGTGTGTGTATGTATATATGTGCACGTATGAGCATGAGAGAGAGAGAGAGAGAGAGAGAGAGAGAGAGAGAGAGAGAGAGAGAGAGAGAGAGAGAGAGAGAGAGAGAGAGAGAGAGAGAGAGAGAGTGAGAGTAGGAATAATTGGATGTATATGGGGTTTTTTTTGTGTGTTTGTCATACGTTAAAACATTGAGCAATTAGCAGCAAGGAATCATGTGTATGCACTTTTTTACAAACAGGGCAGCACATACCACGGCCTCAAATATACCTGTCGTGTGGCAATCAGGGTCGCTTGCTAGACTGTTTTTCTATGTGTGTCGAAATTATCTAAAGGATGCACTATACCAAATGAATGTTAACGTTTGTGTTTAAAACACTATATGCAATATATCAACCAAACTATGACCCATAAATATCAGTACTACAACCCCTACCTCAAAGTATTAACTGAAGAAACTCGTACCTTTCGTGGCTCATTTTCGGGATAACCAGATGTTTTTACAACACCCTTAGTTTCGCGCAAAATTTTAGTACTTTTTTTTTTACAGGTACCCCATACTTAGGGGCGGCGTGAGATCTTGTTTTATATAATGTGTTACAGGGAGGAGAGAAATCGCGTATTTACCAACATTCCCAGTGTGGAGCTCGACGCGGTAAGACATATTTGTTTCGCTTGTGCACACTGCACGTGCTTTCGCGGCTCGACTTTTCTACTGGGATGTATGTGGCCATTGGAACTGATTGAACGCTGGAACGCTTCTCGTTTCGACAGTCTGTACCACCAGGTTGGATTCTTTTTTAGCGAGATTCCTTGTCTCCACGTCATTTCTCCGTCTGACTATGTTGACTTATTTTTTTCGTGACTCGTATGACGGCCATTCTGCAGAACGCCACGGTTGTTCGCGTTTAGTCTCTACATGTCCGAGTCTGTCCTAGCAGCACTGGAAGATTGACCGCCCCATTCTAAGAAGAAATAGGAAGCGGGGTCGGCCCCTACTACTCTTTTCTAGACTACTTTGTTTTATTGTGATACCATCTCGTATCCTCCGGAGTCGGGCCCGTCCGCACGACTATACCAACCCATGATGACTGGACTATACCCTAGTCTGATTCTCTCTCTCGTTCAGACGGATCCGGCTTCTCGAGATCTGTATTTCAGCACAGCACTACATCTTCAACGTCTATTGACTGTCAATCTAGGGGTTTTCTTGACGGGATGCAACCCATCTCGTCCCTACAAGCTGTGCACTCTAACGCCCTTAACGAGGCCACTCACGTGGACATATAGATCGGACTTTAAACTTTTAGACCTTCGTTCTTTTTTTTTCCTTACCATTTTCAACTCTACAAGCCCCTGTCTATCCAGAGACAGGCCCCGGGACGGACATACTCGAAACTCGAAAAGTGGTATAAGAGCATATAAAAATCATTCGCACTCGCATAGACTGCTGACAGCTAATCTGGCAGCAACAAGGCTCGCTCGATTGCATACGAGATGCATTCGGCCACCTTCGGCTATTGTCGTAAAAACCCGTTGACGATGTCAGGAAAACAGTTAATATATAGGATGGGACAAGAGTGTTTATTCAACGCCACTGTGGCACATTATTTATCAGAAAATAGTCGATGGTTAACAATGATACTGCTTTTGATCTAAAGTATTACCGAAAATACACTTTTATATGCCCTTTCCTATAGAGGTACCACGGCCTTAACAAATCAGTTACTAAAACAGATTGTGATAAGAAGTACCTAGTAACCAAGGGCATAGTTTATCTAGAAGATGAACAAAGCCATTGTTTATTCTTTAAATAACTTAAGGGTCTCACAGTCTACCTTTATCTTAACACCACGGTTCTTGACCTAGTTTACTTGTTTGCGGCTTATTTGCAGCATTTCATTGTCTTCCTTACGATGTTCGCACCTTGTTATACTTCAAATCTTGACTTGTAAATTGCTCCAAGGTAAAGTTGTGCCTTTTTGTTTCTTGTTTAAAAAGATAATTTTAGAATTAATGTTGAGATAACAGGCGGCTGGGTTCGACCTTGAATTTCGTTTTTAATAATACTAAAAAAGAAACATGTTTTGCAGCAAGCCATATAGCTATAAAACAAATAACAATGTCTCAGTTCATTGACCGTAAGGAAATATTTTAATGAAAAAGTGGCACAGGTGGATAAAATCCTTTCTGGCCCATTCTGGTATTCACAAATTGTCTCTCATGCCATTGCTTGGACTCCACCAAATGACACCGATTGGCCAACACTTCCCAGTACACAATGATAACCATTCGGCCACCGATACATTCTGAAAAGAATGCTAAGTCAACCACGACATACGTGTATGTATGTTTGTATTGATGTATGAATATCTATATATTGTATGTATGTATTTAAGAATGAATGAACGCACTGGCTCAGGAATTTTTTAAAAGCTATAAAAAATTGTTATTTTCTAATTTTGACCCAGGGATTCGAAATTGATTTTAAATTGACCGTTGTGATATACAAAATATAACTGTTTTTCGGTCAGTCTTTGTTTTAAATTTATTTGGCTAGTACTATGTTTTGTTTACAGCCGGATACGATGTATTTGTTTTTAAAAAATATTTGTTAGGAAAGGGATAACAACAAACCAACCACTGAAAAATGGACCGGCTTAGAGGCTTAGACGCAGGCTTAGGCGGCGTGTAGTCGGGTGGAGACTAAGATATCCTTGAGACTTGGATTTTTTCTATATGCAATAACCGGACGTGCTGTAATAGGGTTTTTCATAACAGTTTGCAGATTTAAAAACTCCTCCTTCATAAGTTTACCAATATCAACGCTACGTCGACTGTAAATTATTGGAAAAATTATTTTATCTCTTTTTACAGCTTTACCAGATTCAACGTTGATTCCAAACGGCTGTTTTGTCTGTAATGTACGAATCCAGAAGGCCTCTCGTTCAAATCTCAAGAGGTCTGTTTCGTCTTTTGAACCAAGTATCGGGGGTTGTTCAATTGGAATTATTTCAAAGTTTTCATCTAACGAATGGTCAGGTAGATTGAAGTGATTGGCGACAGGGGTGTCAACTTCATACCGAATATCATACTTGTGACAAACTGCTCTAATTCTCAGTT
Organism: Gigantopelta aegis; assembly: GCF_016097555.1. NCBI lineage: Eukaryota > Metazoa > Mollusca > Gastropoda > Neomphalida > Peltospiridae > Gigantopelta > Gigantopelta aegis. The sequence continues at coordinate 531,300 of NC_054701.1, forward strand.
GGTTTTGCGTTTGTCCTACGTACTATTTTTTACATAAATTACAGGTGATTAGATATACTACATTTTTCGAATCACAGTTCATGTCTGTCCGAATTTGATATTCAATTTTGGCCTGTTGACTTTTGAAAGTCGACTGCGTTTTAAGTTTTTGGCACAAGTCTTGGCACAAGTAGTAGAGGAGCCAGTGCTTATTTGAGGCAATTGGTTATGCTGAAGTTTGTATGGTTTATAGTCTTCAGTTGCCCTAAAGGGATTTTCTAATTCTCGAACAGTTTCAGATTTAATTTTTCTTAAAAACAGTTTTGAATATCCCCTAGGTTTTAAAGCACTAAATAAAAGTGAACAAGCCTCATTGAAATTCTGTTTGTTACTCGAATTTCTGTGAAATCTAATAATCTGAGATTTAACAATGCCTTTAAAGGTGTGGCATGGGTGAAAAGACTTGCAGTGGAGAAGTTGGTATGTGTCTGTGGGTTTGAAAAACACTTTGTAGTCTAGGTAACCTGATGTTTCAAACTGTGTACCTTTATAAATTGTTACATCCAAAAAGTCAACTGATTTATCTGATATGGTGGCCCTTTGATATTGTCATCCTGTTGATTTAATAGCTCAAAAAAGTTCCAAAATTCTTGTTTAGAATGTGGCCAAATGATAAGTATATCGTCGAGATATCTGAGGTACAAAAGAGGTGTTTTACTCCATTTCTTTAAAGCAGCCTCTTCCCATTCGGCGACATAGATAGATGCAAAGTTTGGACTAAAACGTTTGCCCATAGCACAACCACACACTTGCTGATACATTTCTCCATCAAACTCAAAATCATTTCCTTTTAGGCTTAATTCTAACAGCTCAATAATGTTCGTATCTGGTCTGTTTGGATCTTGGTACTTATCGAATGCTCTCTTAACTGAATCAATGCCCGCATCAATACCTATGTTGGTGTACATGGAGTCAATATCAAGGGTAACCAATAATGAATCTTTTGGGATTTTGGTTTTTGATAATTTTGATAGAAGATCTTCAGTGTTTTTCACAAAGCTTTCATGTCTATTTGCAATTGGTTTTAAGTGAAAGTCTATGTATTCTGAAATAGTGTACGATTCTGATCCACAGTCTGAAATGATTGGACGACCGGGTGGTGTGTTAATATCGGTCCATGTATCGACTGGCTTGTGGATTTTTTGGAAGTAAATAAAATTTCCGGGTTTGTGATTGTGACCTGGCTTCTAAATATTTTACTTGTTTTTTATTTATATGTCCCTGATCTTTTAGACAGTGAATAATTGCATTGAACTTTTTAAAATTTTCAGGCCAAATAGCTTTGTCTAATTTTTTGTAGTACTTTGAATTATTAAGCTGTCGATGGGCTTCCCGGATATAGTTCTCCCTTGATAGAATGACAGTGGCTGACCCTTTATCTGCAGGTTTTATAACAATTTTGCGGTTTTTGCGTAGTTTGGTGAGAGCACGACGTTCCATGACAGAAAGATTTTGCTGATTTGTGTAAACCGTCATATGACCCACTTTTTCCACTATCCTTTTATGAGCTTTAATGATTTCAGGATCTACACTAGAGTTTTGGGGTAACCAGCAGGAGTTTTCCGTAAATGGGATTTTTTCTCCAGTTGAACGCCGAAAATACTCGGCCAGTTTCATTTTGTGGTCAAAAACTGCCGTATCCATTACTCCATTGTCAAGTTTAATCTTTAAGCCTCTTTTTGGACGGGGGTGGGAACAAAATTCAAACCCCTGTCCAGTAATGATTTTTCAGCGGATGTTAGAAGGTTAGTGTCACCAGTTATGTACGTATGTATGTTAGTATTGATGTATGAATATCTATATATTGTATGTATGTATGTATGTATGTATGTATGTATGTATGTTTGTATTGATGTATGAATATCTATATATTGTATGTATATATGTATGTTTGTATTGATGTATGAGTATTTATATATTGTATGTATGTATGTATGTTTGTATTAATGTATGAGTTGCTATATATTGTATGTATGTATGTATGTTTGTATTGATGTATGAATATATATATATTGTATGTATGTATGTTTGTATTAATGTATGAATATGTATATATTGTATGTATGTATGTATGTATATTTGTATTGATGTATGAATATATACATTGTATGTATATATGTATGTTTGTATTGATGTATGAATATCTATATATTGTATGTATGTATGTTTGTATTGGTGTATGAATATCTATATATTGTAAAAAATTAAAGTTTGTTTTGTTTAACTACACCACTAGAGCACATTAATTAATCATCGGCTATTAGATGTCAAACATTTGGTAATTCTGACACGCAGTCATCAGAGGAAACCCGCTACATTTTTTCCTAATGCAGCTAGGGATCTTTTATATGTACTTACCCACTGACAGGAAAGCATACACCACGGCCTTTGACCAGTTGTGGTGCACGGGTTGGAACCAGAAAACCCCCACCAATCAGTTGAATGAATCCACCGAGGTGGTTCTATCATGCGACGCAATCGCCTCAAACGAGTTCTCAACCAACTGAACTAAATGCCGCCCCTTGAAGGCCTTGTAATGAGAACAGAGGATGGTAGGTTAGGATCTCTTAAACCCCGCCCCTTGAAGGCCTTGTAATGAGAACAGAGGATGGTAGGTTAGGATCTCTTAAACCCCGCCCCTTGAAGGCCTTGTAATGAGAACAGAGGATGGTAGGTTAGGATCTCTTAAACCCCGCCCCTTGAAGGCCTTGTAATGAGAACAGAGGATGGTAGATTAGGAAATGAAAATCTCTTAAACTACTCATATCTGTCTGAATGTCCTATATCTGATAATAGGACAAATATTTATGTTAAGTGGTGTGTTGGTTAAGGAGGCGCCGCACAATACAAGTGTCTCTTATTTTCGTGCTTATATCCATTTAAGGTTCAAGCACGCTGTCCTGGGCACACACCTTAGCTATCTGGGCTGTCTGTCCAGGACAGTGGGTTAGTTGTTAGATGGTTAGTGGTTAGTGAGAAAGAAGAGGGTGTAGTGGCCTTACACCTACCCACTGAGCACTTAAGAACTCGGGTTGGAGCCGGTACCGGGCTGCGAACCCTGTACCTACCAGCCTGTAGTCCAATGGCTTAACCACGACGCCACCGATACAGGTTAAAGGCGACGACATACGATAAGAGTGCATCGTACGAGAATAGTCCTGAGAAAAACCAACTGACAAAACTAAGCATTACGATTTCACCAATTGCAATGCAATCGGTTATTCTTGTGACAATTCTGATACGATGCACTCGCCTTTAGCTTCCCAAAAACAGTCGGATCGCTGGACGGGCCAATGTTCCAAACTTGGCGCAGGGATGCGCCCCCCCCCCCCCCCCCCCACCCTCTTTTATTCTGGAAAAACATGAATTGCTCATGGAGGGTGATCGATCCTGCGACTAATCACACGTGAGGTGAGCGTCTAACGACTCCGCACCAATCTCATGTTCATTCAACGAGTATTATTTTTCCGTTCGTTTTGTTACACACTTAAACTTCCATTAAATGTTGGAAACAAGACGAATGTTTCACTTGAACTGGTTTTTCCCTGATGGTATCTACTGGCCAGTTGATAACACGATGGCCATTTCTTCGATTATTCATACACTGGCTGATGGGTTATTACGACAGATGTTGTCAAATTACAGAGATATAAATTCGGCTTTTGAGCATTGGACTCAAGTTATCTGTACATGTATTACAATCATAATACTGCTCATCAGGGGTGGAGGGAACAACCCCCCTCTTGCTCAGTGCTGGAGCAAATATTCGTGTTTTGGCATAATACAATGGAGACGTTCGGACAAAATGAGCTGGTCTGAAACCTTTTCACTATGTATTCACTTATTCAACCATTTTTCTCTTTTGATGTGCTCTCTTATATATAATATTTCAGCCAATCGCTGATACCCAATTTAAAGTCATTGGTCTTCATCACCGCGTACTTGATATTTTTAGTATTTCGATTCCGAATGCAGTTTAACTGATTTTCATTGCATTAAAAAAATAAACTTGCGTTTTGACCATCATCAGTAATATTTACTACATTCTGGCTCACACTTCCACTCATCTTTCTCGTCTATCACTCTCTGCCTATCATTCTCATTATCTTAATATAAAAAAGTTTCCAATTTCTAGTACGATTTCAATCTGTTTTGACACTTTCTATCAGTTTCCTCCGATTTTGTCTTCTGAGCTGTCCACACCATCGTCTACCTGTCTCAACTTCCTCCATGGGTGCAGTTTCTGTGTGTTTCCCTGTACCCACCTGGCATCCTCTTCCTCTGTCGCTAACAAAGCTGATTTCTGATCCACGGCACTAATTAACGAACGCCGGTAGTAGGTGGTTACATATTTCTCTTAACAATGTCAGAAGTAGCTACTGAACACTCCCCGAACTGGTCAGACTAAGCCCACAGGTGAAAGCTAATAGGGAATGGCAGGTGTGTGGCTCGACTAGTCATAAGAGACAAGTACCTGTCGCGGTTAGAGAGACAAGGACTGGGATGTAGATATGGATAGCAAAAGAAATTGAAAGATAAGAGGTGTTGCCAGATCGGGAAGAAATGAGCTGGAATTGAAAGGAGAGGAAGGAAAGGGTGGCAGCAGGATAAAAACAATCACTACATGTATGTTACCAGTGACAGGTAGAGGAAACACGTCTCATGACTACGTGTCACAATTACCAAACGTTTCACATCAAATAGTCGATGATTAATTAATTAATGTGCTCTAGTGGCGCCGTTAAACAGAACAAACTTTAACTTTAAACAAACTGTCTTGAGTTTGATTTCACTGTGAAAATGTTTCCGACTAACAGTCACTTTAACCATTGACTTTACATATTTTCTTGTTTGGAATATCAGTGTCTGTATGTGCAATGGGATTCTGGTCGTCTAATGTTCGCAGTAGGTTTTACTTCCTAGTATATAGTATACTAGTATTTATTTTCGTACGTACGAAATTATTGGTGTTCTGAACAGAAAACTGCGTTTAATGTGTGTTTGTATAGTCATTAAAGACCATGTTACAATGAGAGTAAACTCATAACGGTTCATTTAATGGTAACTATGTAGCTGTGTAGACAAGGAAAACAATTACTCGTCGTGTCTGTTGAAAACAGAAGAAGGTGAAATTCCAGCCTTCCAAACACAACTGCATTGTTTGAAACTCGGAGGCTAGTTTCAGACGCTCGTGTGTCTCCGGTTACGATTTGTACCACCTCACCAGGTTCAATTGTTTTCATCTTGTTTTAAAAATATAAAGCCATCGAATAGCAACTACTCAAAAGAAGTTAAGGGTCAAAAATATTTGTGCAAATAAAAATAAGCTAATATGCTAAAATTGTGACGACTAATGACAAATTATTTATTTGATGTCTCAAGAACAGAAAACACAAAACAAAAAACCTTTGCTTGGAAACTAGTTTACTACCCAGATGGAGAAAGTCATGCACCCCCAAAAATGATGTTCACACATGTAGTAGAAGCGTCAGTAACTGGTGTAGCCACCATTAGCATTCACACATTCTTGACAACGTTGGCGCATGCTGTTAACCAGGCGTTGAAAATAACGTTGAGGAATCGCTTGCCATTCTGCAACTAATTGCTGGGCCAGTTGTTGGAGGTTGACGGCAGGGGCGTGATGTGATCGAACTCGCCGCCCTAGTTCATCCCACGCGCTCAATGTGTGACAAGTCTGGTGAATATGCAGGCCAATCCATGTGCTGAACGTTCTGCTGCTGCAGGAAGTCGATCACCACCCTGGCACGATGAGGTCTTGCGTTGTCGTCCTGGAACCAAACTCCTGGTCTAATCCGCTGCAGAAGTGGAATTACAAAAGGTTGAACAATCTCCTTGAGATAACGCTGACCAGTCAAATTTTCCATTAATGATGTACAGAGGGGTTCTGTGATTCATGGATATGCCCGCCCACACCATTACACTTCCTCCTCCAAATGGTAGATTTTGAACAACGTTAACATCAGCAAATCTTTCTCCTTGACGACGGTAAACACGAGCCCGGCCATCATTGAACTGGAGCAAGTACCGTGACTCATCTGTGAATAATGTCTCTGCCCACTGCCCACGGTTCCACCGGATATGACGTCTGCATCAATCAAGGCGAGTCCTTCTGTGACGGGCAAGTAGCTGTGGTCGGACTACAGGACGCCGACATCGCAAACCTTGGTCTCGCAGACGATTCTTAATGGTCTGGTCAGACACATTGTGTGTCCATCTTGTAGCCAGCCAATGGCCCTTCCCCTGTTTTGCAAACTGAGTTGTCGTCGAACCATCTTCAAATTTAAAGTGATGATGAAAGGAAAATGCTCATCCCTTTTATTGCTAAAATTGGCATGCATTGAATTACACTCATGCTAAGCACGTGTAAATGGTGCACGAGGTGTCACAGTGGGTGTATCGAAGCAGGTTGTCAGTTTAGTCTGACTATGTTTTTGCTTCAAATCCATGAAAAGGAAATCTGGGTTAACTTAAAAGGTTTCTAAAGATAAGGGCAATGATTGCATGCCCCTAATAATGTGATGTCTTTAGTCCAAATGCCAACACAAAGGTTAATATTCTAACCATATCTGGCCTAAAAAAAACATACTTCCAAAAATGATCAAAAAGTTCCTTTGACCCTTAACTTCTTTTGAGTAATATATTTACAATTTAAAAACCCCAAACATTATGAGAACCAAGACTATTTTCTTGACAGGTGAAAACAGCGATGTTTGTGTTGAATTCAAATAGTCTAGTGCTGCCGTATAGACATGTGGTAGTATCTGGTGAAAACAGCGATGTCTGTCTTGAATTCAACTAGTCTAGTGCTGCCGTATAGACATGTGGTAGTATCTGGTGAAAACAGCGATGTCTGTCTTGAACTCAACTAGTCTAGTGCTGCCGTATAGACATGTGGTAGTATCAGGTGAAAACAGCGATGTCTGTCTTGAATTCAACTAGTCTAGTGCTGCCGTATAGACATGTGGTAGTATCTGGTGAAAACAGCGATGTCTGTCTTGAACTCAACTAGTCTAGTGCTGCCGTATAGACATGTGGTAGTATCAAGTGAAAACAGCGATGTCTGTCTTGTACTCAACTAGTCTAGTGCTGCCGTATAGACATGTGGTAGTATCAGGTGAAAACAACAATGTCTGTCTTGAACTCAACTAGTCTAGTTCTGCCGTATAGACATGTGGTAGTATCAGATGAAAACAGCTATGTCTGTCTTGAACTCAACTAGTCTAGTGCTGCCGTATAGACATGTGGTAGAGTATCAGGTGAAAACAGCTATGTCTGTCTTGAACTCATCTAGTCTAGTGCTGCCGTATAGACATGTGGTAGTATCAGGTGAAAACAGCGATGTCTGTGTTGAATTGAACTAGTCTAGTGCTGCCGTATAGACATGTGGTAGTATCAGGTGAAAACAGCGATGTCTGTGTTGAATTGAACTAGTCTAGTGCTGCCGTATAGACATGTGGTAGTATCAGGTGAAAACAGCGATGTCTGTGTTGAATTCAACTCGTCTAGTGCTGCCGTATAGACATGTGGTAGTATCAGGTGAAAACAGCGATGTCTGTGTTGAATTCAACTCGTCTAGTGCTGCCGTATAGACATGTAGTAGTATCAGGTGAAAACAGCGATGTCTGTCTTGAATTGAACTAGTCTAGTGCTGCCGTATAGACATGTGGTAGTATCTGGGTAAATAGACCAACATGCTTGAACCGTAATTGGATATAAACAGTACACTAAAATTACATCATGTTGATGAGACTTATCATCACTAGCAGCAGCTGTGGCATTCTGTAAAATTACATCATGTTGATGACACCTATCATCACTAGCAGCAGCTGTGGCATTCTGTAAAATGTTAAGTGTTGCTTTGGTGTCACTACGTAGTCCAGTAGTAAAGCGCTGGCTTGATGCACGATCGGATTAGGATCGATCTCCGTTTATGGGCCCATTGGGCTATTTTTCGTTCCAGCCAGTGCACCACGATTGGCATATCAAAGGCCGTGGTATGTGCTATCATGTCTGTGGGATGGTGAATATAAAATATCCTTTGCTACTAATGGATAAAATGTAGCGGGTTTTCTTTAAGACTATATATGTCAAAATTACCAAAATGTTTGACACCCAATAGCCGATAATAAATCAATATGCTCTAGTGGTGTCGTTAAACACAACAAACTTTTGGTGCCACTTCCATATGTAATTGTGACGAAGGAATGCACTCTGTATACGTATCCCCTGCGCGTGCTGTAACCTCACCGTGGTGCAGGGGTGTAACATTCTCTTTGAGAATGGCCAATACAGCACAAATCCCCTTGTTTTCTTCGAGATACAATGACATTTTTAATAAAAGTCAGTATCTATCTGTGATATTTGTATTTTACACTGTTTTTATTTAAATCTTGAATTTTATATTGATGTTGATCATCACTTTCTTTGTTTGCATTACCATAGTTTGACACCCAATAGCCGATATATTTTTCGTGCTGGGGTGTCGTTAAACATTTATTCATTCATTCATTTCTGTATACGTATTATCTCCCCTTTCGTAAGTCTTACGGTTGATTGACAAACCCGAGTTTATACTCTGTGACGACGCTTTATAGTCCGATACTGGGTAATAACGATCTGTATAATATTCCTCTGAACAGAAAGAAGAGATATCTCAGCCACATGATGGTGCGATTTCCATAAATGTAGT